>NC_063338.1:75229212-75283550 GCF_021869965.1 Rhincodon typus
AAGGGTCTAGACCCGAAACGTCAGCTTTCCTGCTCCGCTGATGCTGCTTGGCCTGTTGTGTTCATCCAGCTCTACACCTTGTTATCTCAGATTCTCCAGCATTGGCAGTTCCTACTATCTCTGCAATACTGGCCAATCACTTACCAGAATCCTTTATCAGAAATTTGATACGGTCCCATTTATCTCTAGTGGCGTGGAAGTGAAGCTAACTGCAGCTGAGAATTCAGGTTGTCCAATCTCTTTCTACTTCCCTATGCTGCTCTGTCCTTAATCGCAGAGAAGAATTCCTTCATCCAATTGCTGTTGCCTGTTGTTAGTGGATTAGTAAAATAAGTAGACAATTTTACTTTTTGCCTACCTTCTGCTCCAAAGGTTTGGGTCATCTTTGTCTTTGGTGCATTTTCCCCCAGCATTTACTGTCTCTCTTTTGAGAGAAACAACCATCACGAGCATATCAGATACTCGTGTGTCTTGGCCAACGCTGAGGATCTCATACACTGTAGGCAAGGATGCTCCGAGGCATGGTATATCGGTGAAACCATGCAGATGCTATGAAAACGGATGAATGGACACTGCGCAACAATTGCCAGACAGGGATGTTTCCTCTCAGTGGGGAAACATTTCAGCGGTCAAAGACATTTGGCCTCAGATCTTCAGGTAAACGTCCTCCAAGATGGACTTAGGGATACACAACAAGGCAGAGTTGCTGAGCAGAGACTGATAGCCAAGTTTGGTACCCACAAGGACAGCCTCAACTGGGATCTTGGGTTCATGTTGCATTACGTGATGCCACCACACTCTACGTTCTCACACATACTCACACATTTACACACACACATTCTCACACACAAAAACACTCACACAGACTCTCTCTCATATGCACACTGTCTCTCACGCACACACACTCACATTTTCGCCTTCTCTCATACACACACACTCGTGCGCACGCACACACACACACACACACACACACACACAGACACACACACACACACTCTGTCCCTCTCGCTCTCTCTCTCTCATACACACACACACTCTGTGTCTCTACCGCACCCAACACACACACACACAGACTCTCTCTCTTTCACACACACACACTCTCTGTCTCTCTCGCTCTCTCTCTCATACACACACGTACGCACTCTCTCTCTCCCTCACACACACACTCTCTCCCTCCTACACACACACACACAGACAGACTTTCTCTTTCACACACACACACGGACACACATACATACACAGACAGACTCTCTCTCTTTCACACACACACACACACATAAATCTATGGGATGAATTTGCATTTGCAGATTTGTAATTGCAGATACATTCTATTTCCTTCAAAAAACACACAACTGGTAGACAGTCAATGTGGCATTTTATAAATTCCTACTTTGGATATAAAACCAATCTAACTCCAAGTTAAATACAGACAGATTCAAAACAAGGCCTCATACCTGAAATGCATTGTCGACCTGAGATGACAACTCTGGCATACTGATAAAACTCTTAGTTATCTTGGGGCAGTGATATGAAAGAAATTCTGGGATTTGCATATTAATCAATTGAAACCTGTGTCTCCTTTCTAACTGATTAAAGGTTTAACAGCCATCTTAGGTTTGTTCAATACATTCGCATCAGTTCTCTGGCCCTTTGATCTTTTGCTTGTAAATTCTGTGTCTGATGCCACCTCTCTCACTAACACCTGAAGAAGGAGTGAGACTCCAAAAGCTTATGTTTTCAAATGAACCTTGTTGGACTATAACCTGGTGTCATGTGATTTTTGACCTTGCCCACCCCAGTCCGACATTGGCACCTCCACATCATTATTTTCCTGTAATCATATGGCTAAATATTTGTAGTTGAAAGTGATTCCTGGCACATTGAGTCAACATCAGTGGTTTCTGTGACTGCTAAATGAATATTCAAAGCTGCATGGCATTTCTGCTTCATAAAGAACAGTAATGATTAGGAATGTCTTACAAAGTTTCTGTTATCTTTCCGTTAGTGTGCATCAGCCCCCCCACTTTGAGTTGATACCTACCATGCCCCTAAGATGAATAGTAGACAAACTGAGAACATTTTTGTCTCAACTACAGATAACCATCTGATAGAATAGAAACAACCATTGTATCCAATTTAAAATGAGCTTCTTGCCATTAACCATGGTATTTGCATACCATTGTTTGTATTGTGTGTAAAATCAGGGAAGTTGAATATTCAGAGTGGGCCTGCTTAATCCTCCAAGAAGAATTCATCATATTCTTAGTATTGTCTAATGCCTGGCTGTTTGCAGGCTGCTGTGGTCTGTTACTAATTTTTTGTGCTGCTGATACAAATCTGAGATGGTCTTTGTTTCTAAGAATTCATGACCCTTTGTAATACTGGCTAAAACTAGCTCTAATTGGTGGAGTCCCTTATTGATATCTTATTAGAATCATAGAGTGGTCGAGATATATAGCATGGAAACTTCGGTTTAGCTCATCCATGACAACCAGATATCTTAAATAAATCTAGTCCCATTTGCCAGCATTTGGGCCATATCCCCCTAAACCCTTCTTATTCATATACCCAGATGCCTTTTAAATGTTGTAATCGTACCAGCCTCCATCACTTCCTCTGGCAGCTCATTCAAAACATGCACTACTCTCTGCACGCAAAATTTCCTGCCAGGTCCCTTTTAAATATTTTGCTTCTCACCTTAAACCTATGTCCTCTAGTTTAGGATTCCCCTACGCTCGGGAAAAGACCTTGGCTGTTCACCTTATCCATGCCCTTTATGATTTTATGAACTTCTATAAAGTCACCCCTCAGCCTCTGACACTCCAATGAAAATAGCTCCAGCCTATTCAGCGTCTCCCTGTAACTCAAGCCCTCCAACCATGTAACATCCATGTAAATCTCTTCTGAAGCCTTTCAAGTTTCACAACATCTTTCCTCTAACAGGAGACCAGAATTGGTCCTGTTTCTTTGAGCAGCTTCTGCTGGCAAACTTTTAGAGTGGTATTTTCTTTCTTATCAGTGTAAAGACCTCCAATTTGCTGTCATTGGCTTACTCAATTTGGCCAACTAATTTTCTTGCAACTTTGTTACCTGCCATGGATGTTTGCCAGGCTCTGACAGCTTTGTGCAGGCATTGTCTCTCCATAGTCTAGTGCCTAGCTTGGCTTGAAGTTCATCATCAGCTGCTTCCTGTCACTGCTGGGCTTCTCTTCAGGATTTTCCCCCACTTCTGTGATTGGAATGTTGGATTGGCCTCTTTAGTCACCTATAACACCCTGTTGCCGATGTTTGCTGCTTTGGGCTCTGCTTGTCGCTTTCATTTGGTACAGTGGGTCTGTTCATCACTGTCTCCTTGAACATTAACAAGCTTTATTGAACATACCAAGACACAATGGCTGACATGAGAGGACATGCCTGTAACCCTACATGTTGGGCACGAGTTCCAAGTGATCTGACATTACCATGACAGAGCTCCTTAAGCACATGTTCAATAGTGTGCCAATAATATGGCTTTAAGAGGTGTATTTTGACCATTTTTTTTGAAGAGAGGTTTTGAGCCATAGACGCTGAGCTGTCTCTTCCAAGCCAAAAAAGTAAACAACTGGTGAAACTTAGGATTTTTTGTTAAAGTTGGAACAACACAAGCAGTATATATGGGCAGAGTCTGGCTCCCACAGAACCCAAGTTTTAGTTTAGTTTTCAGTAATTGTTGGGCCTTTGAAACTGGTTGTGGAAGCTGCTCCATCTCTCTGCTGCAACTAAAAACTTGGGTTTCTCTGCTGCCAGAATTGCATGTGAGATAATCAGTTTTACTGACGTTGTCTTTGCCACTGGTGTGCTTATGGGATGTTATTAGAACAGTTGCTGTTTGGTAGTCGAATATCATTATGTTAAGTTTTCTAGTAGACTTAAAGATGTACTAATTCTTTCTTTTGTTTCTATTTTAACTATAGGTTAAGACTAAAGTGTATTTTGCTTAAATCCCATCATGTAACCAATCAAATTACGCCTGAAACACAGCGCCTTCACTTGTCTTAAAATAAGAAAGAAGTTAGGGTCCAGGCTATCTCCTTGATATATTTGGAAGGGGTTTTGTCTGGTCCATAACAACAGCTATTTTTAGATTTACTATATAGTTAACTCTTTACTCCACACCATCCTTGTTCCCTCTTGCTCCAATACCTCTTTATTTGGCCAGTAGGTGGATTTGTCTATGCTTGTCATGTAATGGACTAGAGAAAGAATGATATGTTTTTGTAGGATGGATCTTCGTTTTGTCAGCTTCTCTCCCTCCCCAAGATTTAACGGTGATTTTGGCAGGAAATCCTTCATTGCTATGGATGTTAGCCAGCAGCACTACAGCAAATAACAGGATGCAAGCTCATTCAAATTAATTGTATCAGAGGACTACAGATCTATCTCTGAAATTTCAGGTTGCAGCATGAAGATCCTTGATATTGATCTGACCACAAAGAGGCTTGAGAGCATCTCTCTGCAAATGCTGATGAACATTAGAATACGTTGTTAGGTTAATCATTTGTACAGTGAATGTTTCCTTGCATTTTTCAAAACACACTGATTCAATGATACTTTAATTTCTCTAAAACAGTTGTCCAAGATATGTAAAATAAATTCACATAGTTTAATTTAAATACATAATGTTAACACAATGATTTTAACTCAGAGTTGCTGCTTTGTTGCTATTGTCACAGAATACCTTCTAGACTTACAATATACATTAAAAAAAAACTCACAAAAATGCAGCTTTAGTAAGTATAGGACAGTTGTAAGGGGACATGGTGGCTCAGTGGTTAGTACTGTTGCTTCACAGTGCCAAGGACCCAGGTTTGATTTCCCCCCACTGTTGACTGTCTGTGTGGAGTTTGAATATTTTCCCTGTGTGTACATGGGTCCCCTCTGGGTGCCCTGGTTTCCTTCACAGTCCAAAGATGTGCAGATTATGTGGATTGGCAGTGCTAAATTGTCCAGGGATGTGCAGGCTTGGTGGAATAACCATGGGAAATGCAAGGTTGGGAGAGGGGTTGACATCTGTGTGGAATGCTGCTTGGAGGATCAGTACAGACTTGATGGGCTGAATGGCCTGTTTCTGCACTGTATGGATTCTATGATTTAGGTATTGAATTAAAAAGCTTTTCACTGAAATGCAATAAAAATATGAATATTCAGTTTATACACATAATCAAAACTGAATAATTGTCAGGTTTTGGTCTCGGTTAAATTTTACTGATGAACTGTGATGGAGCACTTTGAGACGTTTTCCTCTTTTGGTCAGGATAGGTGGATCTGGCTAGTGAGTAAGGCCTGTTAAACCTGGGGACCTTAACCTGCCTCCAGAAAAATTTAAAATCTGGTCAGCTCACCATTTAAAACTTGCATGTTAGCCTGCTCAACATGAGCTGTATTAGGTCAACAATTTGGGAACCAAGGTGTGAACTGACTTTTTTGGATCCACCAAACTCTGTGCAGCCATGCAGAGCAGCTCTGGAGATTTTAAAGAGGGAGATGGCATCAGGGATGCCTATCTAGTCAGGGACATCTGGCCAGTGGTGACTTCTTCCGAGTATGGCAAATGGGAGAACTGGGCTGGGTAAGCAGTTAATTAGGTGCGTTTGGGACAATAGTGCAAGAAAAGACTAAGATTAGTGGAGAGGAACACTCCATGAAATCCAATGAAATTCACGCTTAAGCCAAGAAGAAGGAATTTACAAATATTTGCAGTAAGTAAATGGGCATAAAAAGCAGAGATCAAAGTACTGAGATACTCAGTGACTCCAAATACAAATGCATTCTTAAACAAGGAAAAGTTCAATGATTGATGAATAGATTTAAATAGACTCCATTTATCCCTGTTTCCTTAGTATTGCTTCTGCATTGCAAAGCTTGTGCTTACATGCTGTTATTATTGGTCTTTCATTGTATTTGTGGTTGATCTGATCTATGTTAGAATAGAATCGTAAACCTTTACTTTCCATTTTGCTTAATCCCTATCTCAGGCTTTGCTAATTTTTCAAATCCCAATTGTATCATAATATTCAACTTCTTGGCACTCATTGTCCCAAATCCAGTCTTAAACAAGTAGGAAGGCTGGCAGTAAATAAAAAGCAAAGAGCTCTTTTAAAAATTATACTTTCATAACCAAGCATAAACTGCAGCTGTGTTTATTCCACTTATGAGAAATGTATATTTAAACAGACTGCATCACAAATGGAGTCTAAATGGAGATATTTGATGAGGACTGAGAATTGCTTCAAAATTTGAGATCTCTTGGAACATTTCAAATACGCATTTAAAATGTTAGTCATGTTTAACATTTAATTCAAGCTGGAGGTCATAGTGATTGATGCTTGCTGAAATCCAGGTGATGATGCAGATGTCATGTGTCTGAGCTGTAGATTGGTGTTATTGTAAAATAAAGTCACTTTGAAAGCAAGGGCATTACAACTAAATGTAATTCAGAGTTACATTTTATATCAGAGCCAAGTTGGAGGTATTGTAGACTATATTGTAAACTGTCCTTACACTATCATGTATGATATTCCAGTGTTTGCATAGAAGCATGTTCAATATTCCTACACACAAAAAAAAACATGAATGTCTGACTTCATATACTCTTTAGGTTTCATCTGCTTTACCTCCATAACAGAATCCTGCAGCATAGCCGGGAACCTATTGGCACATTGTGCTACTGATTGATCTTTGAAAGAGCGACCAATTAGTTAGTCTCCTTTGTTTTTTCATCATAGCCCTGCAAATTGTTCCTTTTCAAATAAATATCTAATTGGACAACATTTGCTGGATAATCCTGAGTGTATGAAGAATTACACTGACAACCAATTTCGGATTGTCAGTCAGGCTTGCAGTGTCGTGCAGGGAGCTACATATAAATATGCAGGACCCTGTTCTTTGCAGACAGAATAAACACTTGTGTGCACTGATGCTGTTTCAATTGAACAAAATAGGTGACAACTGGGATCATTTCTCCAGAAAATTCCCTACCAATCAGTCAACCCGCTTTGTTTAAGATTTAAACAAATCCTGGCAGTTAACTGTCAATTATCTGGCGCATTCTCCAAGGCAACACCTCTACCAATTAGAAACCTTGCAAAATAATCAATACTGTCCTATATCACTCTTCATGACTGAGTGGCTAGCAAGGCCCAGGCTTATTTTGCTTGACTTCCAGGACCATCCAGTTCACTTACTGAAATGGTAACAAGCTTTAGTCTTGAATTGGGCTAACCACCATCCTGGACTAGAAATGCTCAGCCCCTGGAATGATTGTGGTGGCACTCTCTGAATGACAGGAGCTATCACACTTGCCCCATTAACCCTTGGCTTTTCACACAAACCCATGCTGTTCATCCACTTGCACTATCTTTGGCACATGTACTGTAGCCACATATGCTGTCTGTGACATTAACATAACACAATGCTCTTCAGCCACAGATACCTACCTTTTCAAGTTGATGCATATTTGTGTCCTATAGTCTCAAATTAAGCTGTCTACCTCTCAACCACAAACTATTGCCTTGTTTTCTGCACTACATTTCCACCTCAAAAACACAAACCATATCACTGCTGTACAGTTAGGGTCTGTGATGGCCCAGGCACATACCCAATCTTAGTCCCCTTGGATATGCCCACCTTAGTTCTACAGCTTGTAGCAAAAGTGAAGACTATAAACATCAACAACAGTTCTCTAGAAAGAGAATAGGCAAATAATTTACCTGAAACAAAAACAGAAGTTGCTGGAAAAGCTCAGCAGGTCTGGCAGCATCTGTGAAGAGAAATCAGAGTTAACATTTTGGATCCAGTGACCTTTCCTCAGAAGTTATGGAAGCAAAGAAAATGTTGGCTTATATGTAGAAGATAGGTGCGGTGGACGTAAGGAGTAAACGATAGCTGGGGATAGAGCCCAAAGAGAGAGAAGAATGGTTGAACAGACAAAGGACTGGATAACGATCTGGCTGGGAAGATGAATAGCTGTTAATGGAGACTGTTGGTGGCTAACAATTGTCAGTGTTCCACAGGGACCATTCCCTCCAGGACAACCTGGTCCACTCTTCCTTTACTCACAACACTGCCCCACAGCCCCACAGCACCTTCCTCTGCAACTGCTGAAGGTGTAACATCTGCCCATTTACCTCCTCCCTCCTCAGTATCTAAGGGCCCACATGTACCTTCCAAGTGAAGCAGCACTTTACCTGCACTTACTATAATCTAGTTGACTGCATTTGCTCCTTACAATGTGGTGTCCTCTACCTTGGGGAAATGAAACGTAGACTGGGTGATCACTTTGCAGAACATTTGCTGAAATCCAGGTGATGATGCAGATGTCATGTGTCTGAGGTGTAGATTGATGCTATTGCTGCAAAAAAAGACCCTAAGCTGCCACTTTAACACACCACCCTGCGCCCTGGCCAACATCTCTGTCTCAGGCTTGCTGCAGTGTTCCAGCAAAGCTCAGCACAAGCTTTGAACAACACCTCATTTTCTGCTTGAAGACTCTGCAGCCCTCCGGACTCGACAGATTCAAGAACAGCTTCTTCCTCACTGTTATTAGACTTCTGAATAGGCATTTCAAATTTCAAATTTAATGTTGACCTAGCTCTTTGTGCATCTTCTCTGTAGCTGTAACATTGTATTCCTCACTCTGTTCTATTATCCTTATGCACTTTGTATGGTATGATCTGCACTGCATGCAAAACAAAACTTTTCACTGTACCTACCTACATGTGACAATAATAAATCAAATCAAAAAAATGTAGGTGAACAGCAGACCCACCTATTTTGGTGGGAGCTGGTTAAGTATGCAAAAAGTCAGAGTGCTATGTTGCTTAAAAAACCAATTGGAAATTGTGAAGTACAAAAGTACATTGTATGCAGCATACACCACCCACTTATGTCAGCATTGATATTATTTAATATGAAAGCAAGTTGATAATTATGGGTATTTTTGATGTCAAAGGTCTGATCATGCAGTTTCAGTGAATAGCCCTTAAAAATGAAAATAATATCAACATATGTCATTGCTTGCCGTATTGTTGTGTTGCTTGCTGGAGCCTATTCAGTTTCATCATTAATCTTGTCATGTTTCAATAAATTGTGCTATATATGCTTTTACTATGACTGAAAATGCATGTAATGTAAAAATATGCTGTAGAAACAAGTTCGACAAGTCAGCATCGGGTTTGATTGATGCGTGACTTCTTGTGTGATGTGAACAAAGAATTACTCAACAAAATCAGCCTTGGTTGGCATGCAGGGAGAACAGAAGCAGATAGGCTTCAGTAAACAGAGCTACTAACCAGAAAATGTAAGCTCTAAACCAACATGAAGTTTGCAGCTGACTGTAGAGGCACCACACCGTGGCTTTTATCATATTAGAGTTGGTATTATACAGTTCTGTGAGGTGAAACAAGCAAAATGTATTGAGGTCAGATGAGAGATATGATCTATGCAACTGCCAATGTTTCAGAATACATTATTCTGTAACAGTTTTGTTACATTGAATTCTTAGTTGTGCTTAAATTGGGCAAGGAACCATTGGCTTCTGAGATAAATAACACGGTCGCAAACTTGTTCAGAGACCCATTGTGATACTACATCAAACCCACAGTACCTTTGAGTAAAATAACTAAATAGGAAAAAAAATCAGAAATCAGTTAGAGATTTGGATAATAGTGATAATTTCAAAAGTATGGACTTGACTTTACCCATGTTTTAAAGTTTCGTTTAAGCAGCTTCTGTCCTATTTATATGCCTTTGATATTTAGCAATGCTATTGATATTTAGCAGTGTCTACTTACATTTTAGATCCATGTTCATAAGGCATGTTAAAGTAAAGTACTTTATAGTCAAGCTGCCATAGTCTTATCACACCATAGAGCTACTCTCTCATTAGGTAGAGACAACTGGTGCTGGCTTAAACTCAGGGTCGCCATACTGCAAACAAAAGGAGAGATTGAGAGGGAGAGTTCTTCATGGTAACCTCAGCTGGTGCAGAAATTGAATCCACACTGTTTGCATCATTCAACATCACAAGTCACTCCAGCCAACTGAGCTAATCGACTCCCATGTTAAACATGAACATAAGAGAAATGAAGATCATGCATTGATATACTGTCCCTGTACTCTGCCCCATGTAATTATGACTCATTTTAGATCACTAACATACTCACATGTCCATTCCAGGAAAGTCTTGCCACCTCTTTGGAAGGCAAGAATGCAAAGAAAAATCCAGACCAATCAGAGGAAGGAAGTCTGAAAATAAAGTTGTCCTGAACTTTTTCTAGGTGATCCAAAATAGGCCATGATCCTGACTAATTCTGCATGAGGTGACCTCTGCAGAGACAGAAACATGTTCAATTCCTACATGTAGATAATCAATGAACCAGCATTTATTGCAGGCTGACCACCTGCTCCAAAAAACCCTCTGTGTTTGATCAAAACTTTGATCAAATTAACTCCAGGTCTCCATTTTCTAAAGTGTTGTGACCAGACTCTTGTAGCCTAGCTTTTTGACAACGTTCTGCCTTGTTCAAAGGAACAGTAACACTGGACCTGAAACACTAACTCTCTTTCTCCCTCCACAGATCTAATGAGGTGATATTGACAAATGTCACAGTGAATTTATTATACAATGATAAAGAACAGTGCAATTATGCCACAATTGGGTGGACACGGCTCAGTTACAATAAGCCCAAACTCTGAAATTCCCTTTCTACACCTCCCTCTGGCTTTTGCCCTTTAAAATATTTATACATTTCCTCTGTGCTTAAGTACTTTGTCATCTTTTCTGGTATATCCTTATGTGGTTTAGTGTCTTATTTTAATGTATAATTCAGCCATGAGGGCCTTGGAATGTTCCATCAGATAAAAGGTGCTATAAAAATATAAGTTGTTGTAAAATCGTGGACTACCATTAGTAGCAACTTTTAAAAGTTAAATTGCTAGTTTTCCTTGTAACTCAGGACTATGAATTGCTTTACTTTTCTTATTTAGAATGGAATTTGTTTTCTTCTTGCTGATCACCTCAGGTAGTGACTACTTGATGGAATGTCTGACCTGTTTTTTCTGAAACCACAGCCTACATGACTGTGTTTATCTCATGTTGTTTTGATCTTATGCTTGCAATGACAAAGGTACTTGCTCCCTGTGTGAATGAGGAAAAGGGCTGCAGGGAGGATGAGCCAACTGACTACTGTACCGTGGCACAGGAGGCCAATCAAGAGGGGGGAGCAAAAAGACAGGTGGTAGTTGTAGGGGATTCTATAATCATGGGAATAGATGGTATCCTTTGTAAGCATGATCAGGAGTCCCACATGGTGTGTTGCGTGCCCGGTGCCAGGTTAAGGGATATCTCTGACTGGCTTGAAAGGATATTGGAGAGGGAAGGGGAGGATCCAGCTGTTGTGGTCCACATCGGAACAAATAACATAGGCAAGACTAGGAAAGAGGACCTGTTCAGGGATTATCAGGAGCTAGGACCACAATTAAAAATCAGGTCCTCAAGGGTTAGAATCTCCGGATTACTGCCCGAGCCACGTGAAAATTGGCATAGGGGCACAAGAATAAGGGAAGTAAACACATGGCTAAAAGAGTGGCATGGGAAAACAGGTTCCTTTTCATAGGGCACTACAATGTTCTAGCGAAAAGGGTAAATAGGCTGGTCAATAGGACTTTAAACTAGAAAGTGGCAGGGGGGTGAAAGGGAAGGGTAAAACTTCCCCCAGTGGGGATAAAGCAGCAGGTTAACAACTTATAGGGGTAGATTCCACTGCGTGAAAAAATAGGAAAGAAAATGACAGGAAAGGAGAACTCAGGAGAGGTTAGTAAAGTCTCCAGCATAGACATAATTAGGACAGAGTGTTTGGAATGGGTTAGGAATCAAAATTCAAGCACACTGGATAAACGAACGACAATGAGAAGAGGGACAGTTAATATAGAACTGAAGGTGTGATATCTGAATGCACGCGGTATAAGAAAAACGGTAAATGAGTTTGTGGCGCAGATCAAAATTGGCAGATATGATGTGGTGGGCATCACGGAGACATGGCTGCAAGGGTATCAGGATTGGGAGCTGAATATCCAAGGATATACATCCTATCGAAAAGATAGGCAAGTGGGCAGAGGCGGTGGGGTTGCCTTATTAGTAAGAAATGAAATTAAATCAATAGTAAGAAACGAAGTAGGGTCAGACGGTGTAGAATCTGTGTGGGTAGAGTTGAGGAGCTGCAGAGGTAAAAAAAAACATAGTTGGAATAATGTACAGGCTTCCAAATAGTAGTCAGGAGCTGGGACACAAGATATACCAGGAGATAGAAAAGGTGTGTAAGAAAGGCAAAGTTACAGTGATCATGGGGTATTTCAATATGCAGGTGGACTGGGAAAATCATGTTGGTGGTAAATTGCAAGAAAAGGAATTTGTGGAATGTCTACAAGATGGCTTTTTGGAGCAACTTGTGGTGGAGCCCACTAAGGAACAGGCAATACTGGATTTAGTGTTGTACAATAAGGCAAACTTGATTAGTCAGCTTAAGGTGACGGAACCCTTAGGAGGCAGTAATCATAATATGATTGAATTTACTCTGCAATTTGAGAGGGAGAAGATAGAATCAGAGGGAATGGTATTACAGCTGAATAAAGGCAACTACAGAGGCATGAGGGAGGAGCCGGGCAGAATTGACTGGGAGAGGACCCTAGCAGGAAAGACAATGGAACAGCAATGGCAGGAGTTTCTAAGAGTAATTCAGCAGACACAGCGAAAATTCATCCCTAGGAAAAATAAGCATGGTGCAGGGACGATGACACAACCATGGCTAACGAAGGAAGTCAAGGATAGCATAAAAGCAAAAGAAAAAGGGCAGTGCGAAACCAGAGGATTGGGCAGCTTATTTCGACCAACAGAGGGCAAGAAAAAAAGGAACAAGGAGGGAGAAGATTAAATATGAGGGTAAGCTAGCCAGTAATATAAAGGAGGACTGTAAGAGTTTCTCTAGACTGTAAGAGCAAAAGAGAGGCAAAAGTGGACATTGGACTACTGGAAAATAATGCTGGAGAGATAGTAGTAGGGAACAAGGAAATGGCTGAGGACCTGATTAGTTACTTTGAATCAGTCTTCACAGTGGAAAACACGAGTAATATCCCAAAAATTCAAGAGAGTCAGGGGACAGAGCTGAGTATGGTGGCCATCACCAAGGAGAAGGCGCTACAAAACCTGAATGGCCTGAAGGTGGATAAATTACCAGGGCCAGATGAACTACACCTCAGAGTCTTAAGGAGATAGCTGAAGAGATAGTAGAGGCATTAGCGCTAATCTTTCAGGAATCGCTGGAATCAGGGAGGATCCCAGAGGACTGGAAAATCGCTAACCTGACACCCCTGTTTAAAAGGGGAGTAAGGCAAAAGACTGAAATTTACAAGCTGACTAGCCTAACCTTGGTCGTGGATAAGATTTTAGAGTCCATTGTGAAGGATGAGATTTCTGATCATCATCCAAAGTCAGCGTGGCTTCATCAAGGGGAGGTCATGCCTGACAAATCTGATAGAATTCTTTGAGGAAGTAATGAGCATGTTAGACAAACAAGAGCCAATGAATGTTATCTATCTGGACTTCAAGAAGACATTTGACAAGGTATCACACAGGAGGCTGCTGAGTAACTTAAGGGCCCATGGAGTTAGAAGCAAGGTGCTAGCATGAATAGAAAATTGGCTGTCTGGCAGAAAGCAGAGAGAGGGGTTAAAAGGATCTTTCTCAGGATGGCAGCCAGTGACAAGTGGTGTTCCACAAGGGTTAGTTGTTGGGACCACAACTTTGCACTTTATACATTAATGATCTAGATGAAAGAACTGAGAGCATTCTGGCTAAGTTTGCAGATGATACAAAGATAGGTGGAGGGACAGGTAGTATTGAGGAGTTGGGGAGGCTGCAGAAGGATTTGGACAGTTTATGAGGGTGGGCAAAGAAGTGGCAGATGGAGTACAACATAGGAAAGTGTGAGGTCATGCACTTTGGTAAGAAGAAAAGTAGCATGGACTATTTTCTAAATGCAGAGAAAATTCAGCCTGAAGTGCAAAGAAATTTGAGAGTTCTAGTCCAGGATTCTGTCAAGGTAAACTTGCAGGTTGAGTCAGTAGTTAGGAAGGCAAATGCGACTTAGGCATTTGTTTTGAGAAGACATGAGAAAGCAGGGATGTACTTGTGAGGCTCTATAAGGCCCTGGTCAGGCCACATTTGGAGTATTGTGCGCAGTTCATAGATCATAGAATCCCGACGGTGTGGCCCAACAAGTCCACACTGATCCACAGAGCATCCGACGCAGACCTATCCCCCTATAAATCCACCTAATCTACACATCCCTGAACATTATGGGAAATTTAGCATGGCCAATTCACCCAGCCTGCACATCTTTGGACTGTGGGAGGAAACCGGAGCACTCGGAGGAAACCCACACAGACACGGGGAGAATGTGCAAACTCCACACAGACAGTCACCCGAGGGTAGAATTGAACCTGGGTCTCTGGCACTGTGAAGCAGCAGTGCTAACCACTGAGCCACCGTGCTGCCCCTAAAGCTTTGGGCCCCATGTCTCAGGAAAGATGTACTGGCCCTGGAGTGGGTCCAGAGGGGGTTCACAAGAATGGTCCCAGGAATGAAAAGCTTAACATATGAGAAACATTTGAGGACTCTGGGTCTATACTCAATGGAGTTCAGGGTGATGAGGGGGGATTTAATTAAAACTTACAGAATACTGAATGGCCTGGACAGATTGGGTGTTGGGGACGATGTTTCCATTGGTAGGAGAGACTAAGACCTGAGGGCACAGCCTTAGAGTAAAGGAAATACCTTTTAGATTGGAGACAAGGAGAAACTTCTTAAGCCAAGGAGTGGTGAATCTGTGGAATTCACTGCCACAGAAGGTCATTGAGTGTACTTAAGACTGAGATAGGTAGGTTCTTGATTGTTAGGGGCATCAAGGGTTATGGGGAGAAAGTGGGAGAATGGGGTTGAGGAACTTCTCAGCCATGATTGAATGGTGGAGCAGACTCGTTAGGCTGAATGGCCTAATTTCTGCTCCTATGTCTTATGGTCTTATGGTCTAAAGTCGTAGTCTCTACAGAGGAGAGTTTAAATCAGTAGAAAGCTGGTGGGATGATGGCTTGCAGCTAGCAATAAAAATTAACCATTGTTCAGGTGTCTGCGGATAAAGCTGGCATGAAGACACACGTTAGCTGTCAACCTTAACTTTGGTCTGCTTGCCCTGTGTCTCACTGTAATTTATTGGTGGTATACGTAGTATTACTGGCCCCAAAGTGAATGATTTTGTCTGATGATTGCATTCATTTGGGTTCCTTTCCTTCTTTCCAACAATGTCCTTTCACACGCACCATTTAAATAAAGAAAAAAAGTGATTTTGAAGTTAATCATAATTATTTTTAACTCCATTACTAATATCTTTTTAATGATGGGAGGGCTCCTCTTTAAATCTCAAAATGCATGCCATTATTTCCTGATTGAATGGACTGTCTTTGCTGTACAGAGGCTTTATTGAAGACAATTACATGATCTAGGACTTTTGCCTACTGCCTGAATCAGAGGGAGCAGATCTCTGTCTAGATTGTGGCTATCCCATTATTTTGAAAGGCTCATAAGTGGAAGCTGCTCAGCAAATGGCTCAAACAAATTCTGATTGTTCCAGAAAAAGAACATGGAATGCTGAGAAATTAAGATTTAATTTTCATTGAAAAAATCTACTGCTCAAGCTACATTTGAAAATGGCTGTGGGTCAAATTTTTCCATTTTCAATTAAAATGTTTCATCGAGTGAGATTCACGGTGCCCAGTTCGCCAAAGTTCAGGGAAATGTCTCTCACAGAAATAAGAGCAAAAATACTGTGGATGCTGAAAATCTGAAATGAAAATAAACAAGGTGTTGGAGAAACTCAACAGTTCTGACAACATCTGTGGAGTGAGAACAGGGGTTAATGATTCGAGTCCTGAAAATGACATATTGGACTCAAAACGTTAACTCTGTTTATCTTTCCAGAGATGCTGTTAGAGCTGCTGAGTTTCTCTGGCACTTTCTGCTTTTGTTTTACACCATCTTCCACTCTACCCCTCATTAACTATGTAACTGTATCCTTGGGCAACTTTCTTGAGGAATTTGCAGCCAGAAAGGCAGAAGTGCTCACCTCATTTGGGAGTTTTTGTCCATCATGGCCTTGGTGTTGTATTTAACACCCAGCTGCACACCACTTCAAATGCTGTAAGCCAGGAACTGCCACTGACAATGTGGTGCTCGACCACTTTCATTGAGGACATGACATGCAGAGCACAGTTCATCCCTGTTTTGCGGGTATGGACCGAATGGTGTTAGTGGACTGGGTGATGGAGAGGAAGGCAGCCCATTTTCCAGATGACTGCCACACAAGACTACATCGCCAAACCAAACCAGCTTGGACACAGATTGTAGTTTGTATTCATGCTGTGAATTGGAATGCCAAACGGTGCACAGAGAAGGTCAATGGCAACAAAGCAATCTGATAATCAATGAATCAAGTCAAAACTTTGTAGTCTTAATGAGCTTGTCATAGTGTATATGATAGTGAATGATGAACCAGCTAATAGGAGGACATGGCTCCATCAACATCCCCATTCTCAATGTTGGTAGATACGAGAATCTAGAAATGGTAAGTAACATTTGTTTCATCCAAGTGGAAGGCAATAATTGTCTCTAACAGTAAGATAGAGCCCAACCTAACTCCTTCAATATTAGGTTGCATTATCATTGCCAAATCTCATAGAATCCCTAAAGTGCAGTAAGAGGCCATTTGGCACATCAAGCCTGCACCAACCCTTAGATTGGAACTAGTCAATACATGTGCCTATTCACATTGTATCATATTTAATTGAACAAAAAGATGGCCACAAAGGTAATTTTTACATTGTTGATTCAAAGTCAACAGGCTAGATCATAAGAGTATAGACCGGTTATCCCTGCAACTCTATTCTCTATTTGGGGAAGCAATGGTGTAGTGGTATTATTGCTGGACCACTCAATCCAAGGGCCTAGGTGATGTTCTGAGGACCTGAGTTCAAATCCTGACACAGCAGATGGTAGGTTTGAATTCAATAAAAATCTGGAATTAAGAGTCCAATGATGACCACGTTGATTGTTAGAAAAACCTATCTGGTTCAATAATGTCCTTTAGGGAATGGAACTGTAATCCTTACCTGATCAGGCCTACATGTGACTCCAGACCTACAGCAATGTAGTTGACTCTTAAGTGCCCTTTGGGCAATTAAGGATGGGCAAAAACTGCTAGCCTGGCCAGTAACACCCTCATCCTGTGAATTAATAAAAAAAAGGTCATTCAATTAAATCATGGCTCTACGTCTTAATTCCATTGATTCTTCTTTTTGTTCTTTACCTTTTAATTCTCTTTTCTAACAGAAGTCTTTTAATCTAAGTTTTGAAGTATTCAGTAGATGTAGCCTCAAACTCATGGCTACTTCTGCCACAGGTCCATCTGTTCTGTGCCAAAAAGTCAAAACCATCCTCCGCATTTGAGCTAATGCAGAAAGAATGACTTTGCAATTGACGTTCTAAAGGTTTGCTGCCACTTACAGAATTGAATCCAACATGAGTCAATAGCTTCAGCAAAATGAAGAAATTTAGCGAAACAAAACAAAAACATTAAAAATAGTGGCATAGTGCCATAATTGCATAACCCTGTGGTTTTAAATTAATGCCAACAGCCTAAAGCGGCATGGTGCTGATTTCCAATTATAACAGAGCTGTTGACCTACCCTGACAACACCTCTCTCTCCTATTCTTCCTTGAAAGCAACAAAGAAAAGATCAGAATCATTTCAAAGACAACCAAAAAAAAATCAATTTAATTGTAATTTTTGAAAAAAAATCTCTGCTTTTCCTATGTATCCTGTTTTCCAGTTCTCCTGATTTCATAACTGATGACAATCATGCAAGGGGATACCTTTGTAGTCATGAAATTGATCCAGTCTGGCTGTTTGATTTGCTTGAATTTGGACTCATGATTGCATTAAAATAAAAATTCAATCTTTTACAATTGGAAATCATAATGCTGAGTTCCTCCATTCAGATAAATTGTACCCAGAGTAAGATCTGTGAGCCAGTGGGCAAATGATATGCGTGTTCAAGTTATTACCTCACCTACTTTGTAATGATATAGGTTTGTGCTTAATGGCTTGTTATATAATACTGAACGTCACTCTCTTTGGATCTCAAATCAATAGGCTTGAGAAGATTCCATGCAATTTTTAAATTGAGCATCCTTTGTGACTGGACTCAGAATCTGTATTGCTTTCTGCATTTGTGGAACACAGAGGAAGATGGTCTTACTAACTGAGTAGAAATTTTGTCAGACAAAGCTAATGAATTAAAACTTATATCGTTGTTTGAAACTAAATTGTAAACAATTATCATCGGGTCTCCATTTTAACTGTGTCTGACAGAGCCTCTCATCTATTTCGCCTTGCAGGCTAACAGCCAGAAACATTTCCCTGAGATTTGCTGCTTCAAGGCAACAGTCTTAAATGCAGGGAAACAGATGCTGGAAGATGTGAACAGTAGGGAATCTTTACGTGTTATTCTAATGTATAAAGAAGTCAATTTGAGCACTATGTACATGATGCGTATACCTCAGTGTATATGCACGGTTACACATTCTTATGTATATATTAAGTTATATGGACTACTTACTGAGATTATTAGGGTTTATTTAGTTCTTTCACAAGTATATCCTTGATGTGGTCACTTTGATCTTTCTAGCTAATCAATTTAAAACTGAAAGTAACTCACATTTCACCCGGATGGCACTGCTTTGCACCTTTTATTGGATCAGGTTTGTGATTGTACTACATAAGAGTGGATTAGTTTCAGATGAAGAAACAATTTGATGAAAATGCCTCCAATAATATGTAGCTGAACGAAAACAGTATTCCTTCCATTCGGAAAATAAAAACAGATGAAAGTGACACATGTATCTTGTACACATGTTTTGTTGAAGAACTGAACCTGGAATGGTCCCAGTGATTTGGTTAGCAAAGGCAAACCCCACCAAAGAATGTTCCAAATAGCATTCAGGCCCTTAGGCTCTGTGGAAAAAAAGTGTTATTTTGTGATGTCTCCACCCCTATATATCAGGTAATGATCGAGTTGGGCTTTAGTATTATCAGTAATATTCCATTTTAACATCACAGAAATCATGTTTGTGAACACTGACTTTGTAACATGGTTGGTTATAACAAGATATGCACTTACTATCCTGTTATTGAGTATCTGCAACAATCAGTCAGTTTTATTTTGGCTGACAATTGCATAAGTGATCAGCAGGTGTCCATATGATGTTGATGCCAACCCAGGCCTAGATACAAGATTCCTAGTTCTCATTAATATTTACGAAGTCCAAATTCTTTTATGTAGAATCCGCATACGTTTTTGTTTAGGTCCAAATCATTCTCTTGTCAAAAGATGTGCACAAACGTTCAGAACTACTTCTATTTGCTACCGTTTTGGCAAAGTGCATACAACATTAGGAGAGATAAATATTTAACTGCAGTGCATCACCAGTTCAGTTTTGTGTCATAATTAGGCAGACTTGAGCTTTCTGACTTTTGACTTTCTCTTTGCCCAGTAGTGTCAGTAGGACATACTCAATAAGTACAATATTCTGAAAAGTAAAACTTCATGTTGGCATATGCTTTACCCAGGCTAATCCCTCCCACCTGTGTCCAGGGAGACTATGTTTTGAAGTGGTCTGCAATAATTGTACCCTTTTATTCTTTGGATTCTGGTTTTCATAACAAATGCAGAAGGTGGATTCTCTTGAATCAAAAATTGAATTTATAACTTGGTTTTAGCCCCTTTAAAGTCATTCACAATTTGAAAACAAGCATAAGATTGCTCAATGAATCAAAGTTGATTGAAAGTTGATTTACTCTCCCTTGTTTTAGAATTAGTATCATATTTATGCAAAGAATATGCTCAAGTATCAAATAAGTTAACTAACGATACTAAAGTCCAATTCAAATCCGATTAATTAACAAATCTGTGAATAAAAAGATGGTGGATTGGTTTTAAAATAAAATGCACCCATTAAGTATCTTGATTGGGATTTTAATCATCTGCTGAATGAAAGTCACTTTAATATTAAGTGGAAATTCTACAGTAATAATAATTATCCAATAAGTAACGAATTATGACTAACACGAATCAATCTGACAGCAACAGACCAACATCTAATATGAGTGTTTCACAGCTCCATCACCACTTGAAATCCCAGCAATGTTCTAATGGTGGAATTCACACTTTAAATACCAGTGATTTTGTTTGGCTGAGGTTTCTTATGATCACATGTTTTATATATTTTTTTCAGATCAATGATTCACTTTGTTACTATTTTGCTCTCTCTCCATTTAGATATTTTTTTCTTTATTCATTCATGGGATGAGGGCATTGCTGGCTAGGCAGCGTTTATTGCCCATCCCTAAATGCCCAGAGGGCAGTTGAGAGTCAACCACACTGGAGTAACATGTAGGCCAGACCAGGTAAGGATGGTAGTTTCCTTCCCTAAAGGATATTAGTGAGCCAGATGGGTTTTTCCAGCAATCGACAATGAATGCATGGTCATCATTAGATTGTTAATTCCAAATATTTATTGAGTCGAAATTCCACTATCTGCTGTGGTGGGATTTGAACCTGGGTCCCCAGAACATTATCTGGGTCTCTGGATTAATAGTCCAGCGATCATACCACTAGGCCATCACCTCTCCAGTATAATATTTGCACCATTCCTTGTGTTAACAGGAGAGATCAAAGTTATTACTAATAAGTTATTACTAATCTGTGGCAACTGCCCGTGGTAAAGTGCTGACTTAACTTTCTTTATTGATAGTTCAGGTATATGGTTTTTGTTGAGACCTAAGGTCCAAATGTAATGGCCTTGGTGGTGTCTCTGTCTCTTGGTGATGTGCGAAAGATCCAGTGGGCAACGAGAAATTTAAGATGATTGAGTCTTTAAAAATTCAATAGCTTGTTAATTGGTCATTTCAAAATAATAGGTCAGCTGCTAATCTCCTTGTCTCTTTACCTTTTGTAATTTGGGTGACTAATGTGATGATGTTACATGTTTAACCCAAAGTCTCATGCCCTGTTTTTCTTTCAGATTGGGCGGTGGTGGGGATTTTTGATTGTAAAATCCAGCCCAATACTTAAGGTTAATGGCTATTCTTCGGAACTAGATTCAAGCTTTGAATGCTTCTAAAATCTTGGCCAAAGTTCATCGTAGCCCAATAATTGAACCTATTATAGGCTATGAATTTTCCAATGGTAGAAACATGACTATTTACCCATCATCTTGCTCTCGGAGCTACTCAGTGTCCTAATGAATATGGAAGTGGTGTAAATGCGCATATATGAAAACACAAGCCATAAATCGTTGTCTGAACCTTGAGATGTGTCATGTCCTTGAAAGAGATTCCAGTCTGTGTTGTTCTTTCTAATGTATACAGCTGGAGTTCACAGAGGTTGTTCTATTTGACTTTTGACAAGTTTGTTTTGCCATTGGTTTTCATGGAGCGCAGTGTGGGAAAGCATGGCCCCTGAACAGAATCAAATAAAATTTAACTAAAAACATAAAAAGGCAATTCATTTCACTCAAACCCTGCGCTCTAATTCTGCAGACTAGCATCCAACTGTGTTTTGAAAGTGTTTCAAACACTAAAAAGATTTTGGAGAAGGAAATACTTTTGAAAATGTTTTTGGTTGACATTTCACTGCTTTAAATTGGCACAGTTGAATCTGGAAACATTGAAACAACATTTGGCTTTACCTTATCTGTGTAACACCTTATATAGATTGATACTCTATATCGCTTGATGGGGCCTCCCCCCATTTGAGTTTTATTTCTGTGCATTGCAGTGCTTACTACAATGTTTGAGTCTGCTGTAGATACTTTATAGTTGTGCCAAAAATGGATTGTGTTTCTTACATTTAAAACTGTGCCTACACCGACCACTATCTAACAACACGATAGTGTGAACCACAGATGCAACACTAGAACTGTCTACTGAGTCAAACTGCGTATTTTACTTTGCACGCATTTTCTATTGAAACTTTTTCTCATCTTTCGAAAGGTGGACTGAAGCATTTGGTTGGTAAATTAATATTCCAGAGCACACAACATTTCAAAAAGACAGCTAGAAAAGAAAAGGAAGTGGGGTAGCTCTGGTAATAAAACATGACATCAGCCAAAAGGAACTTAGGTCAAATAATTAGAACATAAAATCAATACAGGTGAAGATTAGGAATAGTAAAGGTCAGAAAATATTAGAGATAGTAGTCTATTGGTAGACCTTTATGCAAAACAATAAATAAAGCATTGGAGCTCGAGTTAAAAGCAGCATCATCATTATGGAGGACTCTTCACATAGACTTATCCAATCAAATTTGCAATGTTGAATTGGAAGATGAGTTTTGGTGACAATTTCCTAGAGCAGTCTGTTCTGGACTGAACTAGGGATAAAGTTATTTTGGATCTTGTATTGTGTAATGAGTCAGAACTTAATACTAAATATCAAATTAAGAAAGGTCCATTGGGAAATAGTGATCATAATAAAATTGGATTCCACATTCGTTCTTAAAGTGATATACCCTTACCACAGATGAAAATATTAAACTTAAACAATGTTGATTAAATAGGTTATGAGGGCAGAAGTGACTAAGGATGATTGGATAAATTGATTGAAATGGCAGCAGTAAATAAACAAATTAAAGAAACAACTGAAAATGTTTATCAAAATTCATTTCATTGAAAAACAAAAATTCTGAGAGAAAGGTCCATGCTTTGTTCACCAATAAGGTGAGAATAGCATTAGTTTATAAGAAGAGGCAACAAATGGGAATAATATTATAACAAATGGGAATAAGTCTGAGAACTGGGAATGTTTCAAAAGCAATAAATATGTCTGCAAAAATTCACTAAAAATGGATAAAAGATAATATGAGATCAAACTATCCAGAAACATAAGAACAGATTGTAAGAACTTTTACAGGTATATAAAAGTAAGAGAATAGCTAAAGTAAATGTTGATCCCTAAGAAGCAGAGACAGGGGAGATTATTATGGTGAATGAGGAAATGGTAGAAATCATCTCTTTTGCGCTGGTTTTTTATAACTTTAAAAATGGAGACTGGAAACTGATTCTAAAATTCCTAGCTCAGTTCCTGGTGCCCCTAATTTTCATCAAGGCTGGATAAGTGTGTGAGCCAGCACAGATTGCATGCTTGCACCCTACACTCCTAAATTGGCCCATTCTAATGTGGCACTTCCTAGACTGTGCATTTTCCATGGAGTTGGGCTACCTTCTCAAGCAGTCATAGTTCACAATCCCTCAGTTATGTCATGAACCATAGTCTGGATGAGGAACTATATTTAATGGTAAGTTCAAAACATCTTAGGAATGTTTCCCATGCCAACTTATGCCCCATTTCTAACTGCTCGCCGTGGCATTATATATTCATATCAAACTCAGCCCTTCAACGCATGTCCCACAGACTCTCATACCATTCATGCAAAACTGTGCCCCTCTATCTACCCCCATAACCACATGCCCTCTACGCCAAGCAAAATCCCTCTACTCATTTCCCATGATCCCTCACTTTTCCTTGCCAACCTATGGCTCTCCACCTAACTCCATTTTTGCTCATACTATCCACATCAAGCTATGTGTTTCTACCCAACCCCAGGCTCTTCATTCCCTCCATTCCAACCAATGACATTTCCAAACCCATTTACCCATGATACACTTTGTACAGAACCAACGAACCCACAGCAACAATGTCAGGTGTGAACAAGCTTTTAAAAAAGCAATTCATTCATAATGTTCTTAAAGAAGTTGGTTTTTACTAGAGCCTTTTAAAAGTGTCAATCAACTAGAGCTTTAGTACCTTATTACACATTTCTCCCTGAGATCCTAGATATCTATTAGTCTGTTGAAGCAGCTGTATACAAGCAAAAATATTGCTTGATTGACAGCTTTATCATTTTAGATCTATTTCTTAATTGCTCAAGATGAAGATGTCAATTGCTTATTGTTTCTACTTTTGAGATTCATTTATGACTGAGATGAAGAGAAAGTTTTCACTCAAAGGGCTGTGAATCATTTGAATTCTTTACCTCAGAGGACGGTGCTTGCATCATCATTTAATATATTTAGGACTGAGAGAGAATAATTTCAGGTCTTTGATGAAAACAAAAAATATAAGGAGAAGACAAGAAAGTGGAGTTGAAGCCCAGAATCAGCCATCATCATGTTACATGGTAGAGCAGACTTGCTGGGCTGCATGCTCTTTGTCTATATCTGTTTCTTATGTTCTTGCATTAAATGAAGACAGGTAAAGTATAATATTTCATGGTGGATATACAGAGTAACAGTCAAAGTAAATTCCTCACTTAGTTCAAGTGTTGTGTTTCCTTCCCTCCCTCCTCCTCTAACCAAAAAAGGGGTGAGAGAGAGACATGTTAATTTGTTGTTAGCAGAGTGAGAAGTAAGGCATTGGCACGATAGGCTTCAGTGAACTGTGGCTCAGCAAAAAGTACATAAGCTCAGGAAACGTCCTTTTATGGCAGTTAGGGCAGTGGCATGTTCCTCCTGCAGGATGTGGGAGCTCAGGGAGACTGCCATTGTCCCTGATGACTATACCTGTGGGAAGTGCACCCAGCTGCAAGTCCTGGGAGACCATGTTAGAGAGCTGCAGCTGGTGCTGGAGCTGGATGCACTCAGGATCATCCGAGATGCTGAGCACATCATAGATAAGAGTTTTAGTGAGGTGGTCACACCTAAGGTGCATGCAAAGAGTAGCTGGGTGACCACCAGGAATGGGAAAGGGAATAGGCAGAGAGTGCAGGAATCCCCTGTGGCCATGCACCTCAAAAATAAGTATACTGTTTTGGATACTGTTGGGAGGATGACCGTTCAGGGGAAAGCAGCAGCAGCCAGGTCAGTGGCATTACAACTGGCTCTGAGGCACACTGGGAAAGGGTAAAGGTAAACAGAAGCTTAGTGATAGGAGACTCGATAGTTAGGGGGACAGACAGGAGATACTACGGCCGCCAAAGGGAATCCAGGATGGTATGTTGCTTCATAGGTGCCAGGGTCCGGGATGTCTTGGAGAGACTGCAGAATGTTCTCAAGCGGGAGAGTGGGCAGCCAGAAGTAATTGAGCGCGTTGGCACAAATGACATTGATAGAAATAGGGATAAGGTCCTGCAGAGTGATTATAGAGAGCTAGGGAAAAAATTAAAACCCAAGACCTTGAAGGTGGTAAACTCTGGATTACCTCCAGTGCCACATGCTAGTGAGGTTAAGAACAGGAGGATATTGCAGATGAATGTGTGGCTAAAGAATTGGCTCAATGGCATAGGTATTCAGATTCCTGGATCACTGGGACCTTTTCTGGGGCAGAAGTGACCTGTTCAAGAGGGACGGGTTGCACCTGAACTGGAGAAGGTCCAATATCTTGGTGGGCAAATTTGCTTGTGCTGCAAGGGAGGGTTTAAACTCGATTGGCAGGGGGATGGGATCCTAAACAGCTGGGAGGCAAGTGCAAGGTTGAAAACAAATACAGTAATCAGAAATAACAAGTTGAAGAGACAGGGCAGGATGGAACAGAACAGGAAGCGAGCAATGCCTATTGGAGTAAACTGCATCTATTTCAATGCAAGAGGGCTGAAAAGTAAGGCCAATGAACTCAGGGTGTGGATAGGTACATGGGACTGGGATATTATAGCCATTACAGAGACATGGCTAAGGGAGGGGCAGCATTGGCAGCTTAATGTGCCATGGTACAGATGTTTTAGGTGGGACAGAGGTGGAGGAAAGAGGGGAGGGGGAGTTGCATTTTTGATTAAGGGGAGTATCACAGCAGTAGTCAGAGATAAAATAACTGAGGGATCATCCAGTGAGGCTTTGTGGGTGGAGCTAAGTATTAAGAAGAGGATGGTGATGTTATTGGGGTTGTACTATAGGCCCCCAAACAGTCAACGGGAATTGGAGGAACAAGTATGCAGGGAGATCGGGGAGACTTGCAGGAGCAATTGGGTTGTCATCATGGGAGATTTTAATTTTCCTAACATAGACTGGAGCTGCCATTGTGTTAAGGGCTTAGATGGGGTAGAATTTGTTAAATGTGTTCAGGAAAGTTTCCTTAAGCAGTATATAGAGGGTACTACGCAGGAAAGGGCAAAACTTGACCTACTGTTGTGAAAGAGGGCAGGACGGGTGACTGAGGTGACAGTGGGGAAGCACTTTGGGACCAGTGACTGTAGTTCTATTAATTTTAAAATAGTTATGGAAAAAGACAAAATTGATCCACAGGTTCAAGTTCTAAATTGGGGCAAGGCGAATTTGGATGGAATTATACAAGAGCTTGCAGGGGTTGATTGGAGTAATTTGTTTGCAGGCAAATGAAACTCTGGGAAAGGGAAGGAAACTGCAGTCCTTACCTCGTATGGCCTATGTATGACTCCAGACCCATAGCAATGTGGTTGACTTTTAACTATTCTTTAAGCAGTTAGGGATGGGCAATAAATACTATCCGAGCCTGAATGCCCACATCCCATGAATGAATATTTTTTTAAAAATGGGAATTGGAACTATGCAGTGGATCAGTGAAAATTGGCCTGGGAAAGACATTTAAGATTTGCAAGGTTAACCTTTCATAGGACTGCAGGTTGTGCTGAAAGGTCAAATCACAAATGTTGACCTCACTTCCTCCAAGTGAAGCTTTCTACCTACTGCACATTTCCTGCATTTTCTTTATGTTTCTTAAAAAAAAAGTTAAAAATGCAAGCACAGCAATGCAATGGTTTCTGTTATTTTAATGATAGCATCTGCTACACAGCAATCTCCTTGTAACAATGTTTTAGCTGAAGCTGTGTTACAGGCTGTTCAAGGAGCTGAACTAGTCTGAAATCTCTCAGTACCTTGACAATGGTCCACCAATACATTTTCTCCTCTCAAATAATTTAGATTGGTTAAATGCAAAACCTTTTTTCTATTACTTAATGCCATTTTAACACTATTTAACAAGTCATGTCCTGAGAGTTGCAAACAGGTATTTGGAGCACAGATTTTGATGTTAGTTGGATAGAAAGATAAAGCTGGCATTTCCCTTCAAATTGATAGCTCAGGTACTCCCTAGAGGATGGGGGAATAGAAGAAATAGTTTAAACGGGCATATTGTAAGGTTAATTAGTGGCTAATTGTTAAAAGTAATTTCTGTGGTTTGGCAGCTGCTTTTAAATCCCCAGTTCCTGCCAGTGGAGGCCAGGTTGTCAAAGTCAGGAAAAAAGAGGAGCCGGAACTAACAAGATTTATTTTTCAAATATTCTGACACTTTGAATGTATGATTTAATTCCAGCCATATCTGAGATGGCTGGACAGCTGGAATCCCCATGGTGGATTGAATGTGTGGCTTGAGCCTTCATAATTTCTCAACTTTTTATCCTTATGTGTCCATGGGATGTGGACCTCCCTGACCAAGCAATTACTCCCTATCCCTAAATGCCCAGAGTCCCATGTGAGCAAGACTTCTTCCCCAAAAGGACGTTAGTGAACCAGATGGATTTTTACAGCAATTGACAGTGGATTGACCTGTGGTCCTTATGGATCTCATCTTGTTCTTAATTGGACCACAAAAGAATCCTCAGAAAAGCTAATTGAAATACTTATCTGCAATTCCTTCAGCCATTCTGTTGATTCTTGCTAGGTTTGGCTATTGGGCTGTGACTTTTTAACATAAATTCAGTCCTGGCTTTTTTGAGGAAAATGACCCTCTTGTACTTTTTTTCTGAGCTGAGTCAAAGGTGATGTGAGCCCAACAACTTTCAATATAATGACCCGTCCACCTTGTTCTTGCTTGTGAAGGGTAAAATTGGAATTTTCTGATATTTTTTCCAAGTACAGTGGCGTGATGATTTGCAAGATACCCCCATCGTCACAATTAGAAAAGCCCTCAGAATCTATGCCTATCAGGCATCTAAATGGCCACCCATGGGGTAGAATGGGGAGAGGATCATGGGGCTCAGAAGCAAATACAAGGAGGTGGCCTTCGGTAACCAGCCACGTTTCTCCCCCATCCATGACCTTGGTCATCCCCAGACTGCAGCAGATCAAGGCCTACCTCCCCTAGCCCATTAGGCAAGCCAGAGATAACAAGGTGTAGAGCTGGATGAACACAGCAGGCCAAGCAGCATCAGAGGAGCAGGAAGGCTGATGTTTCGGGCCTAGACCCTTCTTCAGAAATGAAGCCATTAGGCAAGCCATTCTGTTTTCCTAGTCCAGAGGTCTGCTATTGTACTTGCCTGCCAGGAATAGAGTTAGTCGCAGCAGTAACATGAAGAGGCCCTTAAGTGGTCATTAATTGGCCCATTAAGTACCATAATTGATGACACGTTGGAAAATTTAGAATTGGACCTTCTGAAGAAGTTCTGAAGATTGCTTACTGGACTCAAAACTCTATTTTGAGCAAAATTCTGTTTCTCTTCACTGATGCTGCCAGACCTGCTGAGTTACCTTCAGCAAATTATATTTTTGTTTGCTTCCGATCTCCAGCAGCCACAATTCTTTGTCTTATTTTGCTAAAATTAGGTTCAATTGTGCATGTTAAGTCTGGGTTGAAAATTCCTTTGGACAACAAAAATCTAAGGAAATAAAGTGCAAAGATGTGGAGATCAGTTACAGACAGGCTACATTCTTGTTGAATAGCAGAACAATCTTGAGAGACTAAATGGCTTTCTCATGTTCGTTTGTAGGCTTTATTGATAATCCATTTCAACAGCTTTTGGTAGTGGAGGAATATGAGGGGTAACAACCTGTGGCCATTACAAAATATTCTCTTTATAATTTTGCTGGAAACCTGTCAGAATCTCCGAAAACTAGACCAGGAGTCTGATATACTGATTTAATTTTACATTTAATACAAAATGCATGCTGAAGCATTGACCCTTTCATTAAAGCATTAAAAGTAGTAAACACTGGGCTCTGCACAGGATAACGGATATACTTTATAATGTTATGTTACGTTCTGTAATTGAAGATTATCCTAGGGCGTATCCTATTTATGTATTGATAATCTGTACCATTGATTGTGGGACATGGATGAATCACCCTACCTTAGTTTGCTTTTGAACTTTGGTCTCAGTTTAAATGCCATTCATATGGCTGTACTAAGGGAGGACACCTTGGAGAGTTCATCTAGTGAGGCAGTATGGATAGAGGTCAGGAATAGGAAAGATGCAATCATTTTGATGGGATTGTACTACAGGTCTCCCAGCAGGCAGCAGGCAGCAGGTGATAGAGAAACAAATATTTGGGCAGATTATGGAAAAATGTGAAAACAACAGGGTTGTTGTTGTGGGTGATTTTAATTTCCCCTACATTGACGTATTCGCTTAGTTCCAGGGGCCTGGATGGGATAGAATTTGTTAAGTGTGTCCAGGATGTTTTTTTAAAACAATATGTAAATAGTCCGCTGAGGGAAGGGGCCATTCTACACTTGGAATTGAAGAATGAGCCCGGCCAGCTGATTGAAGTTTCAGTGGGGGACCATTTTGGGAACAGTGACCATAAGTTACTTACGGATAAGAGTAAGGGTAGACCTCAGGTGAAAGTACTAAATTGGAGCAATGCTAACTGCCACAATATTAGGCAGGACCTGGAGAATATAGACTGAGGGCAGCTGTCTGAGGGTAAATCCACATCTGGTATGTGGGAATCTTTTAAATCCCAGTGTATTAGAGTTCAGGATCTGCACGTTCCTGTGAAAATTAAGGATAAGGATGGCAAGATTCAGGAACTATGATTGATAAGAGAAATTGAGAACTTAGTTGAAAAGAAAAATGAGATGTATGTAAGGTTTAGGAAACTGAAGACAGAGCCTTTGAAGAACACGAAGAAAGCAGGAAAGAACATAAACAAGGAAGTAGGAGGGCTAAATGGGTCCATGAAATGTCTTTGGCAAACATGATTAAGGAAAAGCCCAAGGTATTTTATACATGTGTAAGATACAAGTGCAAAAACATTTAAGTTGGACAGGTCCCCAGGACCTGATGGGATCTACCCCAGAATGCTGAGGGGGGTCATTGAGGAAATTGCGAGGGCCTTGTATGAAACCTTTTGTATCCTCTTTATTCACAGGAGAGGTCCCAGAGGACTGGAGAATAGCCAGTGTTATTCCTTTGTTTAAGAAGGGTAACAGGGATATCAGGGGAATTACAGGCCAGTGAGCCTCACACCAGTGGTAGGGAAATTATTGGAGAAGATTTTTAGGGATAGGATTTACTCTCAAAATATGGACTTATTAGCAATAAGCAGCTTGGCTTTGGCAGGGTAGGTTGTGCCTCACAAATCTATTTGAGTTTTTTTAATGATGATTGATGAGGACAGGGCAGTAGATGTTGCCTGTTTAGACTTTAGCAAGGCATTTGACAAGGTCCCTCATGACAGGCTCATACAAAAGGTGAAGTCACATGGAATCCATGGTGAACTGAAGTTGGATACAGTACTGGCTTCATCCTAAAAACAGAGGGTAGTGGTGGAAGAGTGTTTTTCTGATTGTGACCAGTCATGCTCTGCAGGGATTATGCTGGGCCCCCTGTTTGGAATATATGTATAAGTGATTTGGAGGAGAATGTATGTGGCCTGATTTGTAAATTTGCAGATGACACAAAGGTTAGGGGAGCTGCAGATATGAGGGAGGATTGCCAGAGGATACAGCAGGATTAGACAGGCTGGAGTCTTGGGCGGAGAAAACAGATGGAATTTAATCCAGGCAAAGGCGGTCAAGAATGCATATGGCATGCTTGCCGTTATTGGTCAGGGCACAAATTATAAAAATCGGCAAGTCACGATGCAGCTGTAGAGAATTTTAGTTAGGCCACATTTGGAATATTGTGTTCAGTTCTGGTCTCCATGTTACATGGGGGTTGTGGAGGCTTTGGAGGGGGTACAGAAATAGTTTACCAGGATGTTGCCTAGTTTGGAAGGAATTAGCTATGAGGAGAGATTGGACAAATCTGGTTTGATTTCACTTGAACATCGGAGGATGAGGGGCGACCCCGTAGAAGTTTACAAAATTTGAGAGGCGTGGATAGAATGGATAGTGGGAGTCTTTTTCCCAGGGTGGAAATGTCAATTGCTAGGGAACATAGTTTTAAGGTTAAAAAGGAGATGTGAGAGGAAAGTTTTTTACACAAAGAGGGGTAAGTGCCTGGAACTTGTGGCCAGAGGAGGTGGTGGAGGCAGATACAATAGCAACGTTTAAGAGGTATCTTGACAGATATATGAATAAGCAAAGAATAGAGGGATATGAGGCAAGAGGTTTTAAGTTTAGAAAAGCATCATCTGTCGGCACAGTCTTGGTGGGCTGAAGGGCCTGTTCCTGTGCTGTACAGTTCTTTCTTCTTTGTTTTGTACCTCATGAGATACAGGTAAAGGATGGAAGAAATTGGTAATTAGTAGGCACACACATACTAATTGGTTACAGAGAAGCGCTGACAAAGGCACAGATGTAACAGTAACCATTTCCAAACTGTATCTGAAGGACAACATGTACATTGCAACTGGTCCTTGAAAGAAGGAAAGCAATCGTATCTTTCCAGATGTTTTAATGCCACAGAATCGCACACATTGTCCTACATACAGAACATGAGATATCGAAGAGTTAAAATAAACCATCTTCCCTCGTCTTCAATTATTTAAGTTGGATATTATAGTATAGACTCTCTGGAGTCAATGTAGCAATTTTCAACTGCCACCGACAGCCAGGAATCTCAGTATTAATTAGGTCTGTTTCCCCAATGAAATGAATTGGAAGCAGAGCTTTGTAAATGGTAGTACATTTCAAAGTGCTACTCATGTAATGTTAACAGCTCATACAAAAGATGTTCCAGTCAGCAATACCTCTCCTTTTCTAATCCAAACAATATAAATGAGATTTAACATGTACCCGTTCTCAACTACGTTGAAACAATGTTAATTGCACATGGAAGTAAAACAAAGGAAATAAAATAATGAAAAGATTTAATAACCAGTAACAACTCGCAGTTAAAATATTTCACTTGTAGTTAAATATCTTATGGTATTTCACAAATGAAGGCTTTACCTGAGAAAAAGCTTGAGAAGAGCTGGGTGGAGTAGCCAAGGATAAAGAGCAGCATTTCAGAGATTATGGACCCGAAGAGAGAGAGAGAAGAGAGAAAGGGAGGGAGGGAGGGGGAGAGAGAGAGAGAAAGAGAGAGAGAGAGAAGGATTGACAGGTAGATTTCCAGACTTCCAGATTTCCCTAGCCAAAGGGAGTTTGCCACCTAAAGCAAAGTAAAAGAGGGATCATGTGGAATAGATGTGAATTACAAGAGGAGACAGTGCAAACCATTCAAAGGCATAGAATAACTTTGAGAGTACTGCCTTTGTTATTTTGTAGATAAAGAGAGGATCCCCTCATCAACAATGAAATGAAAGATGAAATAACCTCCTCTGATAGATAAATATAATCCCAAGCTTTTGGGTAATTTAGCATTCTATTTCCTTTGAGTTACTAGTTCTTTTTTATTCATAATCTAGATCTAATTTTATAGCTGCATATTCCCTGGTAATCTAGTAGCTAAGTAACTAACAGTAAGAATACAGGGAATTCTGTGAAGGAACATTTAAAAGCCAATAGAAACATTTCTGCAGCACTCCAGTTCAAACAGCTGGACCCAGAAGCACTGGCATGTGTTAAAATAATACCTTTTTCCACAAGAGTGTCATAAAGCGTAATTAATGGTTGATTATTTCTGGCCTAATGGTTTAGTGGTTCTTTGGAGCAGGCCCAGAAAATATAGCTGTCATAGTATGACAAGGCAAGTATCAAAAGAGTGATTTTTTTTTTCTTCTCCGAATCTGATGCACACATAGAATGTAATTTTTGAGTAGCAGTGGATTTTCCATTGCCTATTCAGTTTATTTAAACATTGCCTAATATTTGTTGGGATACCCTGGCCAGACCTTATATAAGATTAGGAGGAAGCCATTCTGTACTCAAGCACACTTTACCCTTCAATTGGATCATGGCTGATCTGCACCTCAAATCCATTTAGCTGCATTTGATTCATATGTCTTGACAGATTAAATCTGTTGATCTCAGTCTTAAAACTTTCAATTGATTAGGCATCTACAACTTTTGCAAAGAACGTTTTTGATTCCACTATCTTTTATCTAAAGTGGTGCTTCCTGATTTCAGTCCTAAGAACCTTACCACCAATTTTAAGATTGTGTCACTTTTTTTTTTCTGATTTCCCCACCAAATGAAATTACTGTGGTACAATATTTTCATTTCAAGCACTGTAAATCCCTCTTCAATGCTAACCCAAAGAAGTATATGCCAAAAATTATTCAATCTACCCTCATAATTTGGACATTTAAAACACACTAGCACCTGTTGAAACTATGCTGTAACTCCTTCAAAGTTAATATCTATCTTTTGTACCATGTTCAAGACTGATTGCAATATTCCATAAAGGAGTTTGACCAAGCTCTGTGCAAACAATATCCACATAAATAAAAGGAAAGTACAGTGGATGCTGGAGATCTGAAAAAAAATCAGAAAGGGCTGCAGCAGCTGACCAGGTCTGCTAGCATCTGTGGAGAAAGAAACAGAATCTGGTGACTTGTCCTTTGAGCTGATCACCACAGCTTCACTTTTGTATTTTTTTCCACATGAGATAAAGACTGACATTCCATAGCTTTTTTTATTTCTCTTTGCATCTTGTATTCTTGTTTTTAAAGATTGATGAACTTGGACATTGAAACTCCTTTTCTTCTCCACAGTTCCTAGTCTTCCACTAGAAGGAAAGTATTTTCTTTTTGCCCTTCTTAGATCCATATATGGACCACACTTTCCCACATTGAACTCCATTTGCCACAGTTTTGCCCCCGTTTTTGCCTGTTCATGTCCATTTGTCAATTTCCGCTTCTATCCAGTTATGTTTCTTTGTTTTGTAAGTTTTCTTCTTACAGCTTAATGAATTGCTTTGAGACACTTTTCTATTTTAAAGGCACTACATCATTGTAACTTGTTATCATAGTAAACTATTCCAAGGAAAGTCAATGTAAGCTGGAAGAACAGCACCTCATCTTTTGGTTAGGTCATTTTCAGCCTTCCAGACTAATCATTAAGTTCAACAATGCAAATGATAAGCTCTGTCCCACCATTTTGATTACTTCTTTTATTACTTCTTTTCACTTGTTTTTGCTTCTACCTGCACACTTCTTTGGCAAATCCTTTTTGTTCTTGGTTACATTTCTTGCCCCATCAGCATTTCCTTTGGACCTATATGAATAACTGTCTTGCCATTCAATCTCTCCCATCTTTCATCCTATCACGGACTTGGCTTTTAGCTTGTTTCACCTACCCCTTGCTTAAAATGTATTACATTTCTAGCTTTGCCCAGTTTTTAGGGCAAAGTCATCAACCTGTTAGACTCAAAATGTGCTAACTGACCTACTGAGAATTTCCGTCATTTTCTGGTTTATTTCAAATTTCCAGTATTTGCGGGATTCTACAATTAATTAAAAGAATTGCTCATTTATCTTTAAAGGAGTGTGGTCCTGAAGTAAAACATTTGCCAAACTAATATTGTCAGATGGGGATAGTGTAAAAAGAGCAATTCATAATTTTTCCTGTATTGATTTGAGTATTTTTAAGTGTGCACTGTGACGTTAATGCATTTTCAAGATATAAGAATGGAAGGTTATTGTTTTGCTTCTAATCCTATATGCTGACTATTTCTATTTTTCTCTGAGGAAATCTGTGCTTTCAATAGAAAGCTGTAATAGGCATAAGAGAAGTGGCAATGAATCATATAGAGACAAAACCTAAAAACTGTGAATAAGTAAAAAATTTTGGTGGAGAAAGTAAGTGGCAAACTAGTCAGCAATTAATCAACCAATTTAGCTTAAGTTTACCTTAGATGCCAGGTTCTATTTGTGTTTTCTCAGTGGAGTTGAAGTTGGGTAGCATTGGAAACAAGCTGGAATAAAATGATGTAGTTCTCTTTAATTTTGCCAGCAAATTCTGAATATGTTCTGTTCCACTGAAGCATGTTGGATTTTCTCTGCTGTTTACTGTATCTTTTCAATTTGAAATGATCAAATTCTTTCTAGTATCACCTCATGCTGACTAAATATTTTACAGTTCTACTGCAGATATTATTTGAATAGCTTATGGCTTAGTTTTCAAAGTAAAATGATTCTGCATGAAATAAAGTAAGATTTCACATCACAGCAGAGTCCCTCTTTGGGCTAGTGGCCTATCATAGTGTATTTTGACTCCAATAAAATATATTATACTGGGTCATGCTGTCCGTTAACTTCGCAGTGTGATACTCCCTTCTGAACCTTACTTTTTCAGAGTATAACACAAATTAAAAGTATAATGACTGACAGAACTTATAATTTATGTGTTTCCATTTCATACATTTGCTCATCATTCAGTTCTGCATCAGTATTTCACACTGCTTAAGACGGAGGCTCAGAGGCTGGATGACACTATTTAGTGCATTCAATATCTGAAAATGTGCTATTCTCGAAAGATAAATCGGTGCACTTCTTTCTACAACTCTATGTTTGAACCTTTTCAGTTGGGTTATTGCTCCTGCCTCAGCACTGAAACAACATGAATCAAAGTCACAAATTACATCTTTTGTGAATGTGAACTGGTGCACTATTCCTCATCTGTCTCAACCTATCTACAATGTTATGACAAGGGATCATAAATCCAGATTACTTTATGAACACATTGAATCTTTAATTCCAATGTGCTTCTTTGAAAAGAGGACATACAATCAAAAGACTTTTGCAGATGTAAAATCAATGATAGTTGGGCAAAGCCCTGAGAGGAACCATGGAATGTCACACCTGAAAAGGTACCTGTAGTGTTCAGGGACTTGTAGATTAGGTGGGTTATAGGGCGATGGATCTGGGTGGGATGCTCCAAGGGTCGGTGTGGACTTGTTGGGCTAAAGGGCCTGTTTCCACACTGTAAGGATTCCATGATATGATTCTATGATTAAATGCAAATAAAACTCCTTTAAAGCGGAAGAGCAATTCAAAACAAACAGGTCTGTGATTTCTGGTAGCTATGCAGATAATGAGGACTGATTACTCCTTTTAGCAGGAAGTCACTTTCTGTGGGCTATGGCCAGACACTTGTGTGCTCTACCCTTGAATATATCATAAAAAGGAGTTAAAAGCCAATTGCAACACATTGTCTTTAAACCTTTCATCCTTTAATCTTTCTGACTCTCCACCCTACCACAAACCTTCCCTTTTGTTCTATTTCATGATTTCCCGTTCTTTACTTGCTCAAGACCTATTCTGTTCCTATCTTTCCCCAGTTTGGTAGAAACCAATGATCTGAGGTCTTACTCCCTTTCCATCTACAGTGAAGCTCCCAGACCCGCTAAGTGTTTCCAGTTTCTTCTATTTTTCTGCCTTTTCAGAATCATGAACAATTTGATAAGATTTGTTTTTATGAGCTCCAAAAAGCATAAACGCAATTTACACAGCCTTTCAGCAAGGTAAAGCTTTTTTTTAATCCCAGGATGTATCCATTGTCCCTTCACTGTCCTGCCCCCAAAACAACTATATCCTTCCTTAGCTATGGAGGCCCAAACAGTACTACAGATGCAATCTCACCAAAGCTCTATGAAATTAGAGTATGACTTCTTAGCACTAATGCCTCACTGCACCAAGGACTCGAGGTCGATTCCAACCTTGAGTCACTGTCTGTGTGGAGCGTGCATGTTCTCCCAGCTTCTGCGTGGATTTCCACTGGATGTTCCCACAGTCCAAAGATATGCAGGTTGGGTGGGTTGGCCATGCTAAATTGCCCTGTAATGTCCAGGGATGTGTAGGCTGAGTGGATTAGCCATGGTAAATGAAGGATTACGGGAATAGGGTGAGGTGTTGGGTCTGGATGGGATGCTCTTTGGAATGTCAGTGCAGACTCAATGGGCCTGAATGGCCTCTATCTGCACTGTAAAGGCAACCTACTCTTTCCTTTCTTACTTGCTTGCTCTACCCCCAACAAACTATCTCTTTCCCATCTATGAGTACACCCAGGTCTCTCTGAACTCACATATAAACGTTTCAAAGCTTTGAAGAATATTCTGTTTTTCTAATTCTTGTCATCTAAGTAAACAACCTCAAGGTTCTCCACATTATGGGGAGAATATTCTGCTCCTGGAGATGGTGATCTTGGAGGTGGGAAGGCCTATGGTTGACCTTCAATCCTGCTGCCAAATGAGGCCTTTAAGTGGCCAATCAAAGATTATTTCATTGCCTTAGTTTGTTGCTATTGGAATTAACATAGCTGTAGGCGGAGCTATCATCATTCAGCCTGCATGTCAAGTCAAACTATACAGGCTGTTTGTCACCTCACAGTCAAGGGAGATCACATGATCAAATACATTCAAAGCCTGATTGAGAGACTGGACAGGAGAAAGGAGTCCACTGCGAGCTACCTCTCCTGCTCTTGCTTCTAAAAAGGATTCTACAGCTCATTTGTAGGTTTTGTGGAAGCCACCAATGTATCTGTTTGTTAGACTTTGAAAATGGCTTGCTATTAACACTGCCATTAAAAGCCATTAGTAACAAGCTGTGATGTTTAGCATGAAATGATTTTTTTGGTTAATGCTTAAATTTAAAATACTTGATTTTAATATCAAAGCAAAGAGATGGTGGGAAGCAACAAAGATGACTGTTAATTGAACTCCTTCAAACTCTCAGGATCAGGAACTCCTCTCAGACATTTTTGCCGTTGGTGTAAAAATAAAGTATTAAAGGTAATCTTGATTTCTCTAAATGCGAAGGAAGGAGGCTTCAGATCCACTCCAGAGTCTTGCATTATAAAAGTCTACACCCAGAGCAGTATGGATACTAATGGAGTTGCCAATGCAGTTTTAAACTGAGGCACTGCACACCGTCTCTCACATACATAATAATCCCACAACAGAATTTCAAAAAATAACATGGCAGTCACTCCAATGTTCAATAAATCGTAATCTCTGAGGAAACTTCAAAAAACAGATTATCTGGTCATTTTCATGCTGCTGTTTGAGGGAACATTTTTGAAATAATTCATGGGTGACAAACATCACTGTCTTAGCCACCATTTATTGCGATGGGCAATCAATGCTGACCTCGTGAGCAATGCCCACATTCCATGGAGAAATAAAACAAAAGGCTACAAAGTGCCCTGCAAAATGCTGAGCTTGTAAAGAGTACTACATAAATTCAAACCTTGTTCTTTATTTTCCTTTTTCACCTCAATTTTCTCTCATTTTCTAGTTGGGATGATTTTCTATTGGTGTAGCTCAGGGACAGCAAGTGAATTGTAGCATTCTAATGCACCCCAGCTGAGATCAGCTTTCTCCATGTAGATCAGGTATGTTTGGCTTAGTCCTGTACCAGATGGTGCTTTCATCCCCTAGCTGGTTCATTCTAATGATATTCAATTTCAAAGTTGCGTAAATGGTGGGATATCCTCATCAGATATCATTTTTGGTGGGTGAGATTTCAAGCACAAGCATTAATTGGAACATAGTCTTTGTACAATTTACATTTCTATAATTTGCATCTGCATAAATGCTGATTGCAGGCACAATTCAAAGTGTTGTGCTGAAATTCATTTCTTATATGTGGCTGAAACTGCAGGTTGGTGATGCCAGAGTAATAAGTATTACTTACATGTTTCACCATGCTACTTTTATGACAGACTCCAAAGTTCAGAAGCTACTTCCCCGTCACAAGAAGTTTAAAGGTCCATTCATTTGATTTGTGGGCCGATTTCTTTAACTATTCACTAGTTAAATGAGATGAAAAAGGAGGGAGCTAAGGAAAATAAAAACAGGAGTTATAAACTGCCTAGCCTAATGTTGATAGTAGGGAAAATGCTGGAGTCTATTACAAAGGATGTGATAACAGGACATTTAGGAAGTATTAAAGGTTTACACAAAGCAAACATGGATTTATAAAAGGTGAATTATGTTTGCCAAACTTATCAGAGCTTTCTTGGTGGCATAACTAGTAGAATAAATAAGGGAGAACTAGTGGATGTGATACATTTGTATTTTCAGAAGGCTTTTGGTAAAGTCCCAGATAAGGGGTTAGTATGCAAAATCAAAGCACATGGAATTGGTAGTAGTATATTGACGTGGATTGAGAATTGGCTAACAAATAGAAAACTGAGAGTAGGGGCATTGCTTTTGGAGTGGAAAATGTTGAAATGTGGGGCTGTGCAGAGATTAGCCCCATATGTTCACATTATATAACAGTGATTAGGATGAGGGAATCAAATGTGATATTTCTATGTTTGCAGACCACACAAAACTAGCTGAATTGTAAGTCATGAGGAGGATATGAAAAGGCTCCAAGGTAATTTATACAAATTGAGTTAGTGGGAAAATGCATGGCAGATCATGGACCAGTGTGAAGTTATCATTCAGGACGAAAAACAAAATATTGTTAAAATTCTGATAGATTGGAAAATGTTGCTATTCAAAGGGACTTTTGTGTCCTTACACACTGGAAACTGAAAGCAAGCATTCAGGTGTAGCAAGCAGTTGGGAAGGCAAATATATGTGGACATTCATCGCAAGAATGAAAGAGGAGCAAGGAAGTTTTTCACACAACTAGAGGGAATGCAAGAAAAGTCCATCAGACTGATTGATTGGATGACATGTTCATTTTACAAACAGAGATTAGATCAACTGGGCTTGTATTCTCGGGAGTTTAGAAGAATGAGTGACAATCTTATTGAAGAGCATACAATTTTGGGAGGGCTATAGACTGTGTGCAGGGATGGTGTTGATCCTGGTTGGTAGGGTTTGTGATTTCAGGACATGCAGTACAACATTTCAGACTGAGATGAGAAAAAGTTTCTTCACTCAGTTAATGTGTAGGTCAAGCCATTGATTTCTAAATGCTCAAGGTGTAAAAAGTAAGATGAAAGAGTAGGAGTAGGTAGTTGAAGTAGGTGATCAACCATGGTCATTTTGAATGGCAGGGGTGCTCTGTGCATTGAATGGCCTACTTCTGCTCCTATTGTCTATGTTTCTATCGCCCTTGCAGTCTACTGTCTCCAGGATGCCAACATCAGTGTTAAGAGACAATTAGGTGTTTTAAAGGATGTAAGAAAAAGTAAGATGTAGGGAGGAAATTCCAGGTCATTGGACCTAGACTGTTGAAGGCACTGCAGTATAATGCAAATGATGATGTTGTTACTGACAATGTTGTTCTGATAACTTCAGGACAGAAGATCAGATTAGAAAGAAATATGTGAAGAGAGTGGTCTTAGACACTACACTTGAGACCTGTATTCAGTAACCTAAAATGTGCACCATAATGTAAATAAAGAGTGTTATGGAGCTGAAGGATTGAAAGAGCTTTAGTTCAGGAAAAGAATGAGCTTTGATCTATCTGGTCTTCAGTTGTGGGACAAGTTGCTTGTCCAGCTGATCTTTCCTACTTCTAAATCTATTTGTTCTTCTGAAAGATTATTTGAAATAACACCTCGATACCGTATTTCTTGAATCATTGTATCTGCAAAGATTCCAAAGACAACCATCAATGACTTGACCACATTTGCTGGAACATCAGAACAATAGACTTCAGAACATTTTATCTTTTATTTCTTAACATTCATGAATAAGTCATTGGCTTAAGTATTGTGATTTTCAGAAAAAGAATCTCTGCAGGGAAATCTGTTTTTTGTTTTTTTTTAAATGTATGTTTGTGTGTGGATTGCAATATTTATATATATTTATATATTTCTATATTACTGACTGTAAAAGTTGGCCAATTACTGAAATATCATTGAATAAGTTTTGTTTTGACAATAAAGAAATAACTGCTTATTAAGAATCCTGGATGACAGATATTTTCACTTAAATCATAATATCGATAAGTTTTTTAACTAGCTACCTCAGTAACTGGAAAAACTATTTTTACTTTATGTTGTGACAGTGGAGTAGAGGGTCTTGAGTGAAAATGCATTCCTCTAACTTGACTGGTAACACAAGTCCCTTTTTTGCAGTGTTTAAAAGTATAAATAAAAATCTTACCTAACTAGAATATATAAATATAGTTTAATGGTTAAAATTTAACTTCTCCAAATGTACAATTAAAGCTAATTTTAAAAATACAATTATATTTTGCAGGCAGGTTTAGCCATACAAATCCTGATAGATCCCACAAGGTCTGCAAGTGAAAAGGTGTTATGTTATTAAAATAAAACCTGCATTCTGATATGCCTTTTTTGGCATTAGATTTACTGCTTATTGTGTGTGGAATGGGGATGAATTTAGACAAAGTAAAGATAAAGACATCGTCATATAAAAAGTAAATAGAAACAGCTAATATCCGCAAGAAACTGTAAGTCAGCTTGTGCTAATAGCAAATCATTACTGAGGATATCATGTCATGTTTAAAAGTTTCATTTGCCCCTTTTATTAAACAGTATTTCCTTTGTAATAAGTAGCCTTCCACTTCAAAGATGGTGAGAGAACAACCCACATCAAATCTTCCACACGTGCTCTGTGTCCTGTGATGAAAACCCCAAGATAACGGACAGTGGTGATTTTCCTTTACTTTCACCCAGTATGGACATGGCTGTGTCCCCTTTCTCATGATAACCTACGTGTAGGGAAATTAAGGGCAATGTGCTGATACGTTGACCTGCTTCACATGCCGCCTCATCCAATCCTTTTAAGAACTAGCTAACATTTGTATTCCATCTGCTTGCAATGTCATGAAGATTGTGATAAGCTTGAGATATCTTAACATTTTTTAGATTTGAATGCTGGTGGTTTTAATTTTCAATTTATGAATGTTTAAAAAAAAGAGAGACTAATGGATAGATGGGAGTGATTACAAGCTAGTTATCTAATCAACGAGTTTGTATGGACATAAATCATCTGGAGTTGGAACACTTTCGAACTCTCACTGGAACCTCAGGATTAGATTATGGTCCCAAGTTGCATTTCCTGGTGTCTGTTATTTAATGTACGTTACTGATGGTTTATTGAAATATAGAGCTTGGATTTTTCTGCACCAATTTTCTTTTTGGCAAAACTTGTTGAGCAATGATAAGAGAATAAGTCAGGCATTTATTTCAGATGGTCTCCATTGAGTTATGCACTCCCCTATTTCTTTATGTTTGCTATTTTTGGGCAGGTACCATATCAGATGAATGCTACCTGGCATCTTTGTAGCTACTGATGCCATAGAAATGGGAAGCGTAAGGGATGTGTCTTTTGCATGGAATCTAACATTGCCAGAGAGCAGATTAGATGGTACACATGCTGCGATTTTAGAAAATGTTTTCATTGTGAATTGTAGGGATGATGATGATGTGCTGTATAGCCGAGAGCTGGTAAAACAGAGACATGGTCTAATGCTGTGGGGATACAATCTAACCATTGTAGTTGACAGAATTTAAACTCAATTAAAAAATCTGGAATTGATTGCCAATTTCAGTAGTGATGACCATGAGCTGATTTTTGTAAATTGGTATCTGATTCTTTAGTGTTCTGCAGGGAAGAAAATCAGCCATCCTTAACCTGGACTGGCCTACTTATGACTTCAAACTCACAGCCGTGTGACTGAAATTACCCTTTGAAGTGGCCTTGCAAAGGCAATTACAGATTGGCAGTAAATGCTGTACTTAACAGTGACATTCACAGTTCATGAAAGGTTAAAGAAATTATGCAATGGGGTATGCATGAGGCCCACTATAACTGATCATTGCCTGTCATACTAAAATGCAAGAGAACCCCTGCTCAAGTCAAAGCATTTAGGTCAGAACACATCCTGGTGGTGCGCGGGAGCCCCTCATTTGCAAGGGTCAACTAGGATCCTGCTTTGACAGACAATTTAGACTATATTATGGGGCTTGTTACTGGGAAGTTATATTCAACAAGTGCAGAATACATAAGCAAGTAAAAAGCTCCATTATCTCAGTAAGAGCTACATTGGAATTTCTAATTTTGATATACTTTTCTTTTTGTTACCCTGCAGTCGATCTTTTAAATATCTATGATACATGGTACAGTAAATGCATCTTAAAGCTGTTTCATATTTACTAATGGTCAACTGCCTGAGCAAGGAAGAATTTATGACAGAATGGAAATTCATTGATAAGAAAGGAGTTGTGTTTCATGTCAGCCTCCAGATTGTCTCTCCATTCTCTTGAAGGCATTGTCTTCTTGCTGGAGTATTCTTTGTTGAACACTGATTGCCTAGCAGCACCTTACCCAAGTGACCATTGTACATGTGTAAGACCTTGACAGTGAACGCCAAGAGCTAGAGGGAGCCGTGTTCAATTATTAATGGATTTGCAAGAACTGAGGGACATCTGATTGAAAATAAACAGTGTAGTGTCTATGGTATAAAAAACTTTTCTTCCTATGTCAAGAAATGCTCGTTTTCTGAGACTTGAGTAAAACATGCCTTTTGGCTTTGGTTATTTTACTGCGTCCGCCTTACTGAGGAATATTTTCAAAGTAGCACAATTTACATGGCAGATGGTTATTAAGAAATGCAACATGTCATCTTTGATGCTTAGGACATACGGCTTTAGGAGCAAGAGAGTCAAAGCACCTATAACCTTGTTTCATTGCTGCCTGAGGAACCTTTATGGAATTGAATGGTGAGTGTAGTTATCGCAAGTAAATCAAGGAACTAAAAGCGGCTCTAAAAGAAACAGAAAGAAGATTGTAAATTTATGAAGTTAAATCAAATGATGTGACAATCTTGAAAAATAAAGTTCAGAATAATAGTCAGGAATGTGTGATGTTGTCATTCAAGTTGTGTGAAGGTCATCCTGTTAATAATTTGACTTTAAAATTAGAAATGTGTGCATTAAATTGGGTTAGGTGGTGTCAATTACTACCAGCCCCAACTAATGAAGTCTTATTCCAGCAAGAGTTCTGGGCTTGAAACTAAAGGGTTACATTGTCCTTTGTAGAACACTGATTTAAGTGTGACCAAATGAAAGATGAAAAACCAGAAGGTTTTCAAGTCTGTAATCATCCTGGTACTTACAAAGCCATTTGTAACATAAAAATGACCCCCTTTCAAACAGAGTTCATTGCTAGCATGCCAGGATAGCACGCAGGTTATTTTTCCTCTTCTGCACTGGGGGCAGCTTTGCATCAGAAGAATTCTTGGCAATTAATGCGCTACCTCTTGGGCTAATTAAATTAGAAAGGATAAAAAAAATACAGAGCTGCTTTTGTGGTGGACACAATGTTGCGCTTCATGCGTCTTGCTCAGGGAGGAATTTATGCCATTTAGCCCCAGCTCCACAGTTGCCTCTAGCAGAGCTCTGGACTCTCTTAACACAGTCAAGTTCCTAATTTGCTTCAATGAGAAAGAATTATTAACTGATGATAAGAAAGGAGCATTCAGGGCTCGAGGCTTGGTGTGTGAAAGAATGAACTAACCGGCACCTGAAGCACATACAATTTTTATTAATGCCTGCCTAAAACAACGCATTCAGGAGTAAAATTGCTGTGCAAATGACAAAAGAAATTATGTTTTAAATTCTTCAGCTATGTAAATGTTACTGCTTAATTTCAGTTCTAACTGAATTACGGGACTAAAAGGAATAATATACTAGAGAACTAAATAAAAAAGGAGAAAAAGCTGGGTTGTTATATCAGAAAATCTGATTTTTGCAATGTATTTTAGAAACTCCCAATCATTAATACAAATAATATAAAGAAATTTATCCGCAAATATAAGGCTTTGCATCTCCTGTAACAAGAAATTAAACCACAATAACACAAAATTGTCTTACTGAAAGCTTTGTACATATTATGCATAGAATTGGTTTAAAAGGAGCATGCACATAAACTAGGCATGAACAGACAGCATGCCGCATTTTATTCCACTGGACAGCATTTCAGAACATAACAAATATACATTGCCCAAATTACTAATTTTTTTACTGCTAATCCTTTTGAACTTAATGCTACGTTTGACCTTGGGATCACAGTATATTTTAAAATGTTATCAACGTTCTGTCAATTTTTTTCTTTTGGTAAATGTTTTCAGTTTTTCTGCTTAGGTTGCAATTGTAGAATTAATAATTAAATGAATTGCAGGATGAAGATTTATGATTTAGCCGATTGGAGTACATAGAAATCCCAATCCAAATATGATCCTGATCCAACAATTCCTAACAAATTAATCATACATTTGTCAAGATTCAGATACATGTGACTTTTATCTAGGGATTTTAACTCTGTGTTCATAATAATCTTTTAAGACTTTAAGATATTGTCAAAGCCTCTGTTTCACACATACTGTCAACACAACTAATATAAAACGCAAGTCCTCCTCATGGAACAAAATTTTTTTTTTTCAATCAATGACCCTACAGAGAAAATGGAAAGTCAAAGACAGTTCAATCCTTTGCCCACTGTGCAGTGATACAGAGGGACATGAATCTTAACAAGTTGCTAGTTAATGAGTTAACAAAATAAGTGAGTTAAAATTAAACTGTAAGTTAAAACTGGATTCATTTTGCTTCTGACATTTTTATTTCTGATTTTGTTTTTTTAAATTCTGGTTTTTGTATCTTAGATGGTTGCTTTGAGTTTTGAATCTAAGATTCTTTTTTAAATTTGTATTTTTACTCCTAAGATGGCACAGGAGAATGGTGACTTTGTGCACCTTCCTGTACTTCTGTACTTGAGTACACGTGACAATGAAACCTAATTCTATTTCTAATTCTAAATACACCATGGACTGAATTCTCCCAATCCTTGGATGATGTAGGCAGTAGCAAAACATCCAGGAAAATATGACAAGATTGGGTAATGAGATTCTCAACATTGAGTCTGTTTTTTGACCTTAAATTTGAGCAGTGAGATGAGAATCTTGCTAATGACCATCAAAGCATTTGCATTTTATTAGTCCCTAATCTTGCTTCATTTATATACAGGTTGCATTTCTCCCAACCCGAAGAGAGAAACCAGACGGTGATAATTTCCAGCATGAAAGTCACAGCGGGTACCTGGCAGCTTCAGCTTGCCACTTACTCCTGTGAGCTTCTGCCTTGGCCAACAAGCCCCACATCTCAAAATAGACTCCATGGGCAGCAATTGCCTCTATACCCCATCCATGGAAGTTATAGAGTCACAGAGTTTTTACAGCATGGAAAGAGACTCATGATGTCCTCACCAGTTTTGAAACACCCACCTATTCTAATCCCATTTTGTAGCACTTGGCCTACGGTCTTGTATGCTATGGCATTTGAAGTGTTCATCTATGTTTCTTGAATGTTTTAAGAGTGCCCACCTCGACCACTTTTCTAGATAGTGAGTTCCAGATACCACAACCCTCTGAGTGATTTTCTTTCCTCAACTCTCCTCTAGTCTCCTAAGTTTTGCCTTAAAGTTGTGGCCCCTATTTATTGATCCCCTGAGAAGAGATGCTTCTTCCTATCTTTCCTGTCTGTGCCCCTCAAATCTTTGTACACCTCAGTCAGACTCCCCTCCCCAAACAGCCTTCTCTGCCCTCAGGAAAATACCTGCCTACCTAGTGTCTCTTCATAGATGAAATCACTCCAGCCTAGGCAACATTCTGGTGAATGTCTTCTGCACCTTATTGGGTGCAAACACATCCTCATATAGTGCGGTGACCAGAACTGTACATCTGCTCCAGTTGCGAGCTAACTAACATCATCTCTAGCTCCATCATGACCTCTATGCCCTTGTATGCAATGTCTTCATTAATAAAGACAAGTATCCTATGTGCCTCTGCGCCATCTTACCTACTTGTCTGTTGCCTTCAAAGATCATCAGCCATGCACACTCATATACCACTGATTGAACCTCTGTACTTCTTAGGGTCCAACTAACTTTTACTCCCTAGTCAATACAATACTTTGCTTGGTATTTGGCCACTTTATTTCTTCTAGGAACAATGCTGGTCCCAGTCCCAACTAACAATACATTTTTTGCAGCTAAGTCAGAAAGAACATCCTTCAAAGCGATTGATAATAATCATCAGATTTTATTTTATGAAGAGATTGTAAATGCAATATTTGAAAATTTAGAAGATGAGTTCATTTGAATGTGCAGAGTATAAAAGTGAAGGGTGATTCCTGATAAACTGACCAAACTCTCACTCCCCAGCTAGAGCTAACATTTTGGAGGCTAATCCATGCTGCTTTGGTGGCCCCTTACCCAGAATGTCATCCCATCCCATTCCGCTTAGTTGATTTCGGGTGCACATCAGACTCACCACATTATTATGGCACATTCTGACTGAAATAGAACACAATTCTCCACCTCCAAGCTGCACTTTAAAGTGCACTGACATTTCAACGCTGCTGCCAAGCTGCATTGTGTACAGGGACAGGAACTCATCTCATGCATCAGAGTACAGTACTTCTCAGGACACCATATAAGCTCTCTTAGTGCTCATTCACTTTGTGCCTTCTTGGATGCTCACAGTATTTCAGCTTTTTTCTTGGCTTTTGAAATTGATGTTGTGCTGAATTTGACACCGAATGAAACTAATCCCTTTTGCCTTCCCTTGGTCCACATCCTCCATTCCTTGCATATTCATGTGCTTATCTAAAAGTCCCTTAAATGCCCTTATTGTATCTGCCTCAACCACCACTCCTGGCAGTGCGCTCCAGCCTCCTACCACTCTGTGTAAAAACTTGCCCCTCATGTTTCCTTTGAACTTCTCCCCTCTAATCTTAAATGCATGCCCCCTAGTATTAGACATTTCAACTCTGGGAAAAAGTTATTGACTGTCAACACTATCTATGCATCTCATAATTTTATAGACTTCTATCAAGTCTCCCCTCAGCCTGCGCCGCTCCAGAGAAAACAACCAAGTTTTTCTGGCTTCTCTTTATAACTCATACCCTCTAATCCAGGCAGCATCCTGGTAAACTTCTTCTGCACCCTCTCCAAAGCCTCCACATCCTTCCTGTAAAGTGATGACCAGAATTGAATGCAATACTTTAAGTGTGGCCTAAACAAAGTCTTATAAAGCTGCAACATGACATCCTGACTCTTGTACTCAATTGATAGCCAGTTCTACTCGGTGCGAGCTGGGTGCAGTAATAACTCACTGACTGTAATTTTTTTGTTGCTGAAAAGGCTATCAGCCCCTATTTGTTCCCAGAAACAAATGCAGCTCTTTTTGTTTGTCTTTTCTTCACTTTTGCTGTTGCTTGCTAAAAGTTAACATTTTTAATAGTTTAAAGTTTTCCCAGCATGAGATGCTCCCATATTAAACAATAAAAAGCTGTTATGTTTTGCTGGATGACTGGGAAAAAGAGGTGTTCACTTTGTCAGGGCTCTAACATGGTATGATGCTAATGATGAATTGCCTGTAGCTTGATTTTGTTAATTGCTGTTACAATGGAAGACAGTTGATCACAAAAGTGATGACATAAAATAGCAATACATGTAAATGTGAGATCCTATTTTCTATGGAGTTTTACCTGTGATACTTATGTGCCTTTATTAGCGTTTTCTTTTTTGTTTCCCACCCACTATGTGAACCATGAAGGTCCGTTTATGTTTGTCAGTGATTGATGTGGTATACTCTTGGGCTTTAATTATGGTACCGGTGGGGTGAATTCTTGAAAGCCCTGGCAGATGCATTTAATTCCAATGCTGATAAAAGCATACTATGGTGCCATAGAGGTAAGCAGTGTAAAATTGCATGCAATAACTTGCTAGAACTCAAGAGGAGAAACCTTACATTAAACTCCCCGAAATTGACAGCTAGTAAAATTCAACATTATGCAACCAAATATTTTGCTATGCCTGAGGAACTGTACAATATAAACAAGATGAAATGATTTGTCTGCTGACATTTTAGAACACGCTTTCGAAGGAGTAATCTTTCAGGTATGACCCTAAACCGAGCACTGATTTACCTTTTGATGTTGATCTAAAAAAGTCAATTTTGTTGTTTGAAAGGCTCTGTCAATGTTCTGTCCCATGTTCTTCACACAACCAATACCATTACTACAAAATAAGTAGCCCGTTATCACAAGTACTTTATAAGATTTTACTGTATACAATTTAGAGGTTCCATTTGCCCACATAAGATTGACCATGCTTTATGAGCAACTCGTTTGCTGCAAAGCTCTGCGAGATATCTTCAGAATATGAGAGGTATTTTATGAATAAAATATTTTTACTTTCTGTTTTGGGAGCTTGGTTTGATGCAGAAGACATTAATATGTTTTTATTTACAAAGTTCAAAAAACAAGCAACCTGCAGAATTGAAACCTGTAAAAATTAATTGTACTGCTACAATTTGATTACGTTAATCAATTTACCAGAATCAGCCAAAGTATAATGAGACTACCATTGAAGTCGTTCAATCTATAAAGCTGAATCTGCCAATTTCTTAATATTAGCATTATTGACTGCAAATCACTCTTATTGTATGTAAGCCCAACATGTTTACATCAGACGTTTCTCTCTTCTATTTTAGCAGGAACATTAACCTATTAAAAAAAAGCCTTGTTAACTCCACCATTGCAATAATAAAATTAATTGCTGATAATAATTTCCAGGCCAACTTGCTTTCAACACTCAAAAAATTATGCTTTATCTAATCATGAAATGGATCACCACAAGTTATAGGTTTTCTATAATTAATTGTAGATGCATTTGATTCAGAGTATTACACATTTGAATACTGATTAAATATTAAATAAATACTTTATAATCTGTATGAAATCCCAAACTCACTCTCAAAATAACAGAGGAAGAATATTGGAGGTGGATGGAATGGCTACAGAAAGGTTGAGCAGTGCAAGGAAGAATAATACATAATGGTCAGATACACATTGAAAGTTGCTTTATGATGAGGCCATTCATTTCAGTCAGATTGGTGGAGTCTCATGGAGAGATTTAAATGGAGAGGAGCAAGATAATAATTTGGATCTGGAAGACAACTTCACAAAAGTTTTGCAAAGGCAAGGAAAGAAGTAATTTACATTGGAAGTGCCTTTGTCAGGAGGGAAGAATGCAGAGTCAAAATGGCAGTTTTTAAAAAGAGGGGTAATGTCTAACAGAAGGGAACCACTTACATGGGCAGAACCAGGAACAGAACTATCCTATAGGCAAGTACCTCCACTTTGACCCAATCAATCAAGAGGTCAGTCCATGTCTTCAAGAGGAGCAATTACAATTACACAATAGAAAAATTATAAAAATGTTTCCTGTCAAAATGTCCTATGCAACATGCAATATTTGCTTTTGTCATATACGGAAAAGATATAAGAGAGCAGATTTGGTTCATTTGTGATTTATTCTCAGCAGCATCAAATTTTTCACAGAATTGTAATGGCACAGATGGAGATCATTTGTGCCATTGTGTCTTCACTCGCTGACTGACGAGCATTATGACTTAGTGTCATTTGCCTGCCTTTTCCCCATACCTTTGCACATTATTTCTATTCAAATAATCATCCAATGCCCACTTGAATGCTTCATTGACCTCACCTCTTCTACACTTCCAGCAATGCATTCCAAACCTGAACCAACTGTTGTATGAAAGTCTTTTTCTCACATTTGCCTGCTATGTTTGTGTACAACTTTCAATTTGTGCCTTCTCATTCTTGGCCCTTTTATAAAGGGGAACAATTTCCACCCAACAACTTTATCCAGACCTTTCATGATTTTGAAAACTTTTGTCAAATCTCCTGTGAGCTTTCTTCTCTCCAAGGAGATTCGTCCCAACTTTCCCATCTTCTCTCCCGACTAAAGTTTCTCAAACTTGGAACTATTTTTGTAAATCTCTACTGCAGTCTCTACAATGCATTCACATTATGCCTGTAGTGCTTAAAACAAAACACAATACTCCAACTGAAGTCTAACGAGTGTCTTGGATATGTTCAGTGTCATTTCCTTATACTTGCATTCTCTGTCCACATTAAAAAAAAGCCAAGGATACTGTACGTTTTATTAACTACTGTCTCCACCAGTCCTATCACTTTCAGAGATGTATGCACATATTTACCCAAGTCCCTCTGCTCCTGCATCCCTTAAATAATGAAGCCCTATTTCGTCTTTTCTATTCATGTTCTTACCAAAATGCATCACCCCACATTTCTCCTCTACATTGAACTTCATCTGACACCTATCAGCTCACTTCACCAATTGGATTGTATTATTTTGGAGTTCTACATCATTTTCTTTACATTTTACCAATTCGTTAAGATTTCTATTATCTACAAACTATGACCTTGCAAAGCAAGATCTCAATTACGAACACATTACAAAAAAGCAAAGTTCCCAATATCGACCTCTGGAAACTCCAGCAGAAAATTCCTCTAGCCTGAAAATAATCCATTGACGACTATCGCCATTACTCAGCTGATTTTGTAACTGCATTGCTACTAACTCTTTTATTCCATGAGATATAACCTTTCCCATTTATCTGTGTGTGGCATTGTATTGAATGCCTTTTAAAAGTCAATGTAAACCACACCAACAACATTACCCTCATCAACTAGTTCTGATACCTCATCAAAAAAACTCTGGCAAGATTTTCTCTTTACAAATCTATGTTGGCTCTTCTTAAACAATCAATCTATTTTCCTTGTGACCATCCTAATTATTTCTAGAAGCTTTTCTGCCACTGAAAGTAAATTGGCTTGTCGGTAATTGTTGGGCTTGGTCTTTTTTGAACAAAGATGTAATGTCTGCAATTCTTTGTCCTTTCCTTTCAGCCATACCCACTCCACCAAAAAAAAAATTCTAGGGAATACTGAAAGATTGTGGCTCATACCCCTGAAATTTCCACTTTCGTTTCCTTTTATACCCTTTCGTGCATTCTATCATGATCCCAAAACCTTGTCAGACTTAAGTATTGATAGTCTATCCAACACTTCCTCTTGATCAATTTTGAATACTTCTAGTGATACAGCTTTCTCCACTGTTACCAGGGCCTGGCTTGCATCTATCTCTTTGGTAAAGACAAATTCAATGTGTTCATTTACCACCTTGGCCGTGCCTCTAGCCTTCGTGTGTAAGTTCCCTTGTTGGTCCCTAACCAGACCTATTCCTCCTTTTAGCATTCTTTTATTACTGATGTGTCTATGGAAGATGGTGGGATGCCTTTTTGTGTTGGCCACCAGTCATAGAATCCCTGCAGTGTCGATAGAGGTCATTCAGCCCATCAGATCCGTACCGACTCCCCAAAGAGCATCCCACCTTCCCCCCCACTCCCTGATCCATAACCTCGTATTAACCATAGCTAACCCACCTAGCCTGCACATCCCTGAACATTTCAGGGCAATTTAGCATGGCCAGTCCTCTTAACCAGCACATCTTTGGACTGTGGGAGGAAACTGGAGCACCCGGAGGAAACCATTGTGTCTTCACTCGCTGACCGATGAGCATTATGACTTAGTGTCATTTGCCTGCCTTTTCCCCGTACCTTTGCACATTATTTCTATTCAAATAATCATCCAATGCCCACTTGAATGCCTCATTGACGTCACCTCTACTACAGACAGAGAGAAAATTTGCCATCTCCAACCAGACAGTCATGCAAGGCTAGAATTGAACCTGGGTCCCTTGCACTACGAGGCAACAGTGCTAACCACTGAGCCACCGTGCCACCTCTTATCTCTCCTAATAATTCTTCCTCTGATATGCTTTTTCATCTCCCATCAGCTCTGAAAACAAGAAGAGTTTGTGTCGTAAATGCAATAGTAATATACTCCAGTAATTAATTCTTTGATCTTGGAATGATCATATTACCATATAGCCCTTTTCATTTGAATATATAATCAGTTAACAATATGGAAGGAATTGTCATCAATGTAGGTAGAGGAGGTGGTGTAATGGTAATGTCACCAAGCAAGTAATGCTGTCTCTCTTGTAAGGTAATGGTTTCTACCATACTCCTCAAATCTATCTAAGCATCACCTGTTTAATCTCAGATGTCACTTGCATAACAGTCTCTGCCTCAGTTATTACAGAGGGAGACAGTGAGGTGAGAAGCTGCATAATTTGCTGATCTTGTTTAACTTAAGTCCCTTTCTCAGCCACCTGAGCTTCTTATTTTTGTTCCCCTCTTTGAATGCCCTTCAAAACCGTCGCCTTCCACATCCCAGTTGTCAGTGTCAATTTTCATCATCTTCATATCTTGTCCGCAAGTGTTTGACAATAAGTAACTCCATTTATAGCTTTCCCTGGTAGACAGTAGCAGAGAAAACCACCTCATTACCTCAGTATGATTGCTGGACTTATGGAAGATCGCAGGGAATTAATAATAATAATTGTTAAAATGAGAAACGAACTAACTAATTGGACTTCCCTTAGAATTCAAATCTGCTTTAGATATCTTCTTGGGTTCAGTGATATAAATTACTTTCAAACTCAGTCTCAGTGTCATTATACTTGCAGAAATGGCATACACTATCCTATATCTACTTGTGTGACAGTACCACACAATTATCCCATTTTGACCTCAACAGTATTTCTAACCAATTGCACCTCAGTTTCTTAAGCACTTCTGAAAGCAGACTGAATAGATATGTGGTGGTGAGGATTGATTGAATAGGTAACTTGTATTGTTTAATGTAGTGGACACGTGAAACAGATGTTGTAATATATTTTCTCCTTTTCCAGTCATACAATTTGACATTGCATAATGATATCAAAACAATAAATACAGTACACTCCCCACATCTTGCTTAACTTAAACATATAATTTCTACCTGTGCCCTGCCATGTTACCTATTCGACTCCTTTGCCTCACAGCGTTCTGTTTCAAAGGAAATAAATGGTGTTGAAGTTGACCAATGGAGGAGCTGCTGAGCAATGAATGACTTTTTTATTGTCACATATGTCTAGGAAGATACAGTGAAAAGTGTTTTGTTGCCACAATCCAGCACCATTTTGAGTTACAAAAAGAATAAAAAGAAATTACTTAATCAGAGTTCACCTTTTTAAAAATGGGTCCCAAGCATGGCTCCATGGCTTCTGCAAGGTCTCTGTGAGATGTTCCTGGTCTCAAAGAGTCTCCGCTCCGGGTATAGCAACAACAGTACAAATGCCCCATGAGACTCTGGCCTTGCTGCTGCTGCGACCTCACCAACACTGCTAAGAGTCCTCGCTCCAGGCCTACTGCAGCCAGGAGTTCCTGCTCCGGCCACCCCCACCACCTC
>NC_063338.1:75283560-75325749 GCF_021869965.1 Rhincodon typus
GGCCACCCCCACCACCTCGGGTCAAGGCTCCGGGCCTACTGCAGCCAGGAGTTCCTGTTTCGGAAATTGCTGCTGCTGCCAGGAGTCCTGATCCATGTTGCCGATGCTGCAGCTGCTGCTCTACTGACACCATTCCGACCTTGAAGGTGAAGAAGAAAAAAGAAGAAGAGAAAAGATGCAAAGAAGAGAGAGAAAAGGATGTTGCAGGCATAGAGGAGTCTGAACACTACCTACCATGCCGGTGTCACCATCTTGCAAAAATAGGTGATCACAACTCTTCAGATATACTAGCCCCAGATTCTCCTCCATAATTCCGCTAATATTAGGTTGGATTGCAATAATACTCTACAGCTGCCTTACTACCCAGATCAGTATCTCCCTCTGTCCAGACCCAGTGGGACTAACACTGAGCCCTCCTCCCCTGTTTGCAGCAAGCATTGCTGATGGGTTTCCTTCCCATCCACCTTATTTACTGTAGAAGGTGATGGTGGCCCCTTAGATATGATGAAAAAGGCACTGAATCTTCCCCGGTAGAAGAACACAGTTCCTTCTAAAATTGGGGTCTCCCCCACCTTGTAAAGGCCTTGGTATTGGCTAATATTGTTACAGTGAGCCTTGATCTCTGAGGATGTTTCCCTTTTTAAGATCCTGTGATATAGCAGCGACATCTTCGCTGTGCCACTACAGGGGTTCTCTGAACTTACACTGCTCAATGGCTTTGCTTGAAGCACAAGGTCAAGGGAGATTCCAGAGGAGCATCTTTTCAGGTCACACAATCTCTCACATTAAGACACAGGGATAGGAGAGTGACCTAACATACATTTAAGCAGGATTTTTAATAGCTTAAAATATGAACAAGAAGGCAAACTCTTCTGATACTCTAGGCAAAAGCCCTTTTTCAAGCTAACAGATCTCAAGCTGACAAGTTGTATATATAGTTTTACACTTTAAAGAAGGCCAGTAAGCAGTGCATCAAAACAATTGAGTTTGGTGGTGGCAGTAGCACAGACAAGATATTCAGTGGAAGGGAAATTAAGATGAAGGATCAAACAGACATTGATTTAAAAGTACAATAAGTGGTCTTGACCATAGACTGCGTGCTGTATGTAATCATTTTAAAATATCTGAAAAGACACAAAGCTGGTTTATATCCGATGATCTTTACTTATATAACTGACTGGATATTCAGAAGAATTGTATACATGCTCACCGAGCCGGTGGGTTTGGTTGCAAACATTTTGTCACCCTGCTAGGTAACGTTGTCAGTGTGCCTCCAGTGAAGTGTTGGTGTTCTGTCCTGCTTGTTATTTATATGCCTCGGTTTGCTGGGGTGGTTGGTATCATTTCCGGTCTGTTTCTCAGTGGTTTGTACACAGGGTCTAATTCAGTGTGTTTGTTGATGGAGTTCCAGTTGGAATGCCAGGCTTCCAGGAATTCCCTGGTGTGCCTCTGTTTGACTTGTGCTATTATCAATGTGTTGTCCCAGTCAAATTTGTGTCCCTTGTTGCCCATGTGTAATGAGACTCAAAGCCAGCAAAACTGAGGTAATATACAAAATACCATGCAAGGACTGTGAGAAACATTACATAGGTCAAACTGGAAGAAAGCTGACAATATAGATACACAAACACCAACTAGCCACCAAGAGACTTGACCAATTCTCACTTGTCTCACTACACGCTGAGAATGAGGGACAGAAATTTGACTAGGACAACACATCCGTAATCGCACAAGCCAAACAATGACACGCCAGGAAATACCTGGAGGCCTGGCATTCCAACCGGAACTCAATCAACAAACACATTGAATTAGACCCTGTGTACAAACCACTGAGAAACAGAACCGGAAGTGATACCAACCCCCACCCCAGCAAACCGAGGCATATAATTAACAAGCGGGATAGAACATCAATGCTGCACCGGAGACGCATTGACGACGTTACCAAGCAGGGTGACGAAATGTTTGCAATCAAATTCACTGGCTCGGCGAGCAAATCTACAACCTCATCCACAACCCGAGCCTACAAATCTTCTCGAAAACGTTATTCAGAAGAATTCCTGGTGAGGAGACTCCTTTAAGAACCACTACAAATGAAATTATCCTGGAGCTTATGGTATGCAATTGAATCAAAGATAGATTCACACTGATATGAATGTATTTAAAATAAATATTTAATACAATAGAAAAGTACAGAAGGCCAGAGAACACAGTAAAAATCGCACTGTATAAGATTGTACACAATGGAATGAACTTTCAGCTTCACTGCTGGCTTCTGGCTGAATGGTTGCTCCCCACCACCTCCCCACCGCAACCCCCACCACTCCCACCCCCTCACCCCTCCAAACCCCCAGAAGTATTAGGATGAAATTAGGGTTGGTTTTTTGAGAGATAGGTTATCTATTCCATTAGATTATTGCCTAGATGGTAAAAACAAATCTTAACACCATCACTTCCAGATAAATGGATTTTGGCAGCTAAATTTAAATAGCTGCAGAAAATTCAATGTCATTCTAAATAAAATTTGGCCTTTTTTTGTCCACTGATGGCAAAATAACTGAATTCTCCATGAAATCCATTCATACGATTTGCTTCCACACTGTTAGCTGTGAGTTGGACATATTAAAACGGACTGTTGAATAAGTTATAGTCTTCTGTCTACATTCATTGAAAGCAGAGGAAGAATTGTCCTTTTGTATTAATTTCAAACTTAAACTGTATTTGCAGTTCATTCTTGTTCACTTGCAAAGGCAGCTTATCAGAATATCTTAACACTCAGTGCCTCTTTGGCTTTGAAATAGCCAAGGTGATAATTAGGGATGTGGAAAGTTGGAAACCTCCCGAAGCTTGGTGCAATGGAAAGGCTAATGAACCATTCAGCAAACTCAGAGAACACTGCATAAATCTACTTGTGTGGCATGACTTCCAGCACATGTATGGTGAACACTGGCACATGGACAACTTTGATTGTGTATGCTGTGTTCGATTTACTTTCCCTTACTTTCAAAGTCAACAATTTAGTAGTTATCATAGTCCATTTAAAATGAAACATTTAAGTTGTCTTTGAAAACTTAAATGAGATAATAGCTTGCGAATCATACTTCTTTCCTGCCACTTCAAAATGTCAGCTGGTATTACTTCCCATGAATTGCTAAAGGCTAGAAGTAATATTTTGAACAGGCAGACTTAGCAAATGATTGAGTATCAATGTCTAGTTGCAAACCAATTAAAATCATTAGATTTTAAGTTATCACTTACAATCACTATTACATAGTAGAATCGATGATCAGACAAAGCACAAAACCTTTTTGCATTGTACCTTCATTTATCTGACTAGATTACTGTTTCCCCTTTTTATTTTATAGTTTTTCTTTAGTTTATACAGAGCCTAATTCAAATGTTGTCTAGTCTCTTAAGTTTCTGTAACCTTGTTATAATGGGCAGGGCTGGTATTTTACAGGAAATCATTTGTATAACATTAATTAGGAAAAGTTTTAAAACTGCAGAGGCATTTACTACTTTCTGGCACAACATTCAGAATGGGTCAGGCACTCCTGTCAATTCACCATTGCTCACATTGACATTTCAAGAAAAGCTGCAGAGTATATACAGCTTAATACTCCTCAAAGGAATAAATTAATTATCTACTGAGAAGAAGAGTAAGGTTCAAGCTGCATTAAACACAATAATAATTGAGGGATGAATTGCAAAATTCTATGTGATTGCCTGTTTACTTCGTATATTTATTGAGAGAATGTATCATATTTATGCTGACATATACTGTATAAGAATATCCATGCTGCATGTATGTGTGCATGTTTTGTAGCTGTGCATATTTAAGAGAATACATACTTATGATTTGAAAAGGGATATATATTGAACTTATGAGAATAAATATGCTGTATGTGTGACAATAAATTGTATATATTTGATTTTATGAATAAATGTTTATTTTAAAGAATAGATTAAACAACCTTTAATTTTGATAGCCATACCACAACATCTACAGACCATAATATAATTATTCTTTTCTGATTTCTGAAAAGCTTAGTCACTAAAAAGCGATCTACTCAATTGTAAAGATCCACGTAAAAAAATCACACAGATTTGATTTAAAATAGTTTTAAGCCTGTTTCCAATCTAATTTTGACTTCACAAATGTCACACTCTGCCAGTTCTTCACTCAAGAATAACTGTTCTGAAAGTTAACTGTTTCATAGACACAAGCTCCACACGAACATGAAAGGATTTGTTCTGGTAGATCGGTATATATTGCCGGTGAAGGATTAAGTGATTCAATTTAAACTTAATACCGTTGGTTGTAAATTTTGCATTTGTACACACATTGATTATAATTTCTTAATTCTCACAATTATTAGCTCCTTACCATACCATTTGGAATATATTTTTAAAATTGTGCACACTTTATGTGAGAATATCATAAAAGTGCAAATGACTGTTTACAGTAAACAAGGTAAAACTGTTTAAAGTTAGGCTCCAACGTGTAAATAGGAGCTAATCCAAGAGGAAATAATCACTTCCTGGTCAGTTAGTTTTTACTTTGCTAAACTTAGTTTTGCAATGGTTAGTAGATGTTTGAACATGATAAGCCCTGACAGCAGCCAGGTCTGTCATCAGGGGGAATAAAAAGAGGGAGAGGTCTGTCTTTCTCACAGGCAGTATAAACTGGGAGATAATGCCACTGCTTTAATGGGCCTGAACACACATTGTTGAATACAAAAAAAAACTTCAAATGTCTTCTTCACTCAAGTGGAAGGAGTTGGTTTAAGCTGTTTGCCACTCAGGTTTGTGAAATATATTGCAGACAACTGTTTTAAATTTCATTTAAGGGACAAAAGAGCCAGGGTAGGGGCCATGCCTTCTCTCACAGGTGATGGAGTATGCACAAAGAATTCAGCAGATAATGGCTGCCCTTCGCATGAACAGATGGTGATGGGGCTGTTGCTAGGATAAGGCAGAAGAATTTAGTTTTAATTCCAGATTATTTGCCTCAGTGCCATGAATATCCCTAGGTTTCCTGAGGCAAAAAAAATACAAAAAACACACAGGGGAAAAAAAGGCTGGAGCCAGGTCAACAGAAGCTTCTGGGAAAGTGTCTGTTCAGCTGCCTGCAGTCACCTGGGTTTGAAATGAGACAGGAAGGAAGATTGGTTTGGCAGCAAAACCAGCAGTCTTTGATGCATCACATACCACAATGAAAACTACCCAGGCCTTCCCATTAGAAGCTGTTGACTGTCTTAATTAAGATAAATCGATTACTGAAAATAAGAGCTTTCTAATAATATTTGGATTATCATAGTTCTGAATGCCCATTTTGTTGGCGGGAATTTAGCCTGGTACTTTTTTTTTCCAGCTGTACTTCACTCATACATTTTGGCTTGCCTCAAACTTCCACCCTTTTTTTCACTTTCCCACTGTCAAGTGAAGGTTCATCAGCACATATCCCTGCTGTATCTCTCTGTATACAGAATCTTGTCTGCCTGTTTCCTCTATTGCATTTTTTTGTTTGTACTACTGTAATCATTTTGCTGGCCTAGATCCGTGTGGGTGTGCTGGCAGCTTTACAACAAAGTTACATGGGAACCGAGTTAAGGTTGAATATTTATTAGAAGAAGCCATCTGGCGTCAGACTGTCTGTACATGGGGCTCTTTTATACTCTCTCTCTTTTTGCTTCACAACTCAAACATATATGTGTACACAGCAAACATAAATCTAGAAACTAAACGGCACCTGTATTAAAATTTGCATGTTTTATACAAATTATATAGCATCTAGATAAAAATATATGCATATACAAGTAAGTGAATAGCATAAGTATACATACGTACATTGACATTAAATTGAATTCAGACATTTACAGTATGCAAAAATATGGATGTATGCACATACAGTACACACAAACATGTATTCATAAATACACAGACATACATTCTGCACAAAGCGCACAAATATATGTACAAATGGTACAAACATATAAACAAAAAATATTCAATCCTAACTCAGTTCCCCTGCAAATTTGCTGTAAGACTACCAGATTGTCACATGGGTGTAGGCAAACAAACTTAAATCACTCTTCTGTCTTTGGTGACACCATACTCTTTTAAAATTTGAGGTAAATGCAACCACGTACGGACTTAAGGGCAGGTGTGGTTTATGTATTGGATTACCAAATGCAGGTTATCAGATCAACAGTTCTGATGGTGTCAAGATTGTAGCTCTGTAAATCTAAAATTCAGAACAAAGCTTTATCTGCCAGTTTAACAGGAAGGCACAGAATACTGCTATAAAAAAGCAGACTCATTTACCTCAAATTACCTAAACTTTGAATGAGAGCCATGTTAAAACAAAGGCAACAAAAACGGTTGATAAAAACATGGAAGGTGAAGGTTATCAATGCGGCAAATTGCAAAATGAACTTCATTAAATAGAAACATATTATGGGTTATCTTTGTTTATGAAAAGGCACAAATTCTTAGAGTTGACCTTAAACAATTTTATATTCACTTTTTGCATCTGCAAGCAGAGATATAAGCAATATGATCAAGTCTGTAAATTGTCAAGGTTTCAAAAAACTACAATGTATTTTAGGAATTTTTCATTCTAGATGGAATTTTCAGTTTATTGTATTTTGATTACTTGCGTCTTCTTTCTTTTCAAAATGTTCAAATGTTTAACTTGCCAGGTTAAACAATCTAGGTAATAGGCCTTAAGCACCAGTATTTAACGCCACTTCAAAGTTGCTTAATGAAGACCTTTCACATGATGACAAAAGAAACTAATAAACTAAAGTATTTATATTTAATGTAGAATGCAATAACTAGGAAAACTCAGTAGGAGGTATGATTCAAACAACATAACCTAGAAAAAAATCCATTCCCTGTCCCCTACGACCCCACCAAGGGACCCTAATTTACTTCCAAGTTGCACTTTGTTGGTTTATCTAATATTGGACCATTAATTGTGCTTAATCAACTATGAGAAGATTTAAGTAACAGGACAATGCTATCAATAGTGTTTAATTAAGAGCCAATCTCGCAACACCTTGTTCAGCTACATCAAACTAGGTATTTCTTTCTATACAAAGATATAGCTTCTAGTCTAAGAATTAAGGTAGCTATTGCACTGAAGGACAATGAAGATTGTTTTCAAGCTGGTGTTACAGCTGGATTAAAATTCATGGCCCCTCAAGCAAACATAAAGGTCGCTAAGAAGATTGCATAAATCATGCTGATAAAAGCTGTATCTATTTTCCCTAAAGATAGACACAGGTGGTTGACTCCCAAACAACCAAGACTGATTTCCAGACCTGGCTTATGTGGGCTCATGAAGTTCTAAAAATTTCCGAACACACTGTTCCTTGCAGTTTTTAATTAATTTATATTTATACTGGCACCTGAATCATTGATTTAGTGCCAACTTGACTCTATCAATGGCTCAATCTCAATAGCAACGTTTTGCTGTCATCATAATTTAAAGAAACAAAGCTGATTTTTTTAGAAATATGATTTTTTGTTTTGGACATAGAACAACCAATGAAGAACTTTCCAAAAAATGCCTATCAGGCTGTTAAATACTTTTTGAATTGTGGTCTCTTCTTTAATGTAAGAAAATCAACAGTCAATTTACTCAGAGTGGCAACAATGTGATAATGATATTTTTAAAGTGGTATTTGTTGATGAATGAATAACAGCAAGGACATATTTGGATGATGCATAAAATCTCAGTATTTACATCATTACAAGAGCAGGAATGGACATATTTGCATGAACTCAACAAGACCAAACTAAACATTTTTCTGAGTTCAGTTGATAAAGCAAAAAAGTAATTATTTGGCTTATTGTTGCCTGTAGTTAACTAGTGTTCTACTTATAATAGATAACTTCAGAGTTGCGACTAATTCTAGCATCAAGTATGCACAGAACATTGAAAAGCTTAATAGATTTCTGTCACAAAATCTGTTGAATGACTAAGTGATTGTCTTATTTATTGTAGCAATAGCACTTCATCCAGCCCTGCTTCAAATGTATGCATATTCTACCCTTAAAAAATACAACAACCCAGACGTTAATTATACTCTTTGGAAAGGCATTCTCTATTTTGAAGGGTGATGATCATACTTTGATTCGATGGTTCAATTAAGTCCTTTCTTGTATGAATTCTTCGGAGCTGTTTTATTTTTTCTGCCTTTTTTTCAAAAAAGAGAAGAGAGTTATCTCCCGTCCGTTTGCAGGCTCTGGATGTTTTTTACCCTTTGCTATTCTTGCAGTTTTTTTACATTCTACTCTTCTACAAATCAGAGGGCTGTCAGTGAGCAGAATAGTGAATTCAAAAGATTCTCAGAACCATTTAGTGTCAACTCCTCCATCGTACTGCTTCAGAAAAATTTCAATACTGTATTGCATTGCTCAACAATCTGCTATACTTGATTTCCAAGTTTCAAAAAATTTTCTTGGTATTCCAATAGTAATAGTACAACCCCCATTTCAATGTATTGTCCCAAAACTAAAAATAGTTCCAGCAGTTCAGCATGGAGGGCATGCTTCATGGAGCTTCCAGCCTGGTTTTCCAGTGGCCCAGCATGGTGGTCTTGCAGGCATACTGTCTTTTCCCAAACCCAGTGAATTTAACTACAATGGGCTTTATCTTAATTTTTGTATTTTCTTATCAATGCCTTCTGTTATTAATATAGACACCATAATGGCAACCTAAACACTCCTCACAATTGTTTTTGTAAAAATTAGAAGTGTAAATAAATAACTATTCCATTCTAAATATGGTGGTGTTTTACATTTTATGATTGTACAGATTTAAATAATGTGGCTATAATCCATGTACATTACTATCTGGGAAATAATGTCAAATATCACCTGTTAATAGCCTGTGGTATATGATCATCCAAGTAAGATGTGGTATTAACAGCTCTTCACAATTATATATATGTAGACACACACAATATAACCTTCATGAATATCAAGCACACTTTTGAATTTATCAATCCCATTTCAGTGACTGGTGCATTTATGTTCATCCAGAAAATAACAAAACAGGCCGTGACAGCGTTTGAACATACTACTTAAGGTAAAGTTGCCATCATCCCAGAAGACCATATGGTTCCTCTCATTAGGGAGAGATGACTGGTAGTGAGTTTAATCTGAGGGTCCCAATGCCTCAGGTAAAGAGTAGGTTGGTTAGCTCAGCTGGCTAGGTAGCTGGTTTGTGATGTAGAGTGAGGTTAACAGCGGAGATTCAGTTCCTTTACCTGCTGATGTCACTGTGAAGATCCTACCTTCTCAACTTTGCCCGTTACCTGAGGAATGGTGACTGTCAGGTTAAACTCACCACCAGTCACCTCTCTCTCTAATGAGAGAGCAATTCCTCCAATCCTCAGGGACTGTGGCAACTTCACCTAATTGCTTACTTCTGAATAACCAGACATAATACTGACAATGAAATGAAAGGCAAGATGATTTTTTTTTTTACATAGCCTGTTCTTATGATCTGAAATGCACTGTCTGAGAGAATGACTGATTCCAATTCAACAATAATATTGACCTTATAGAGGTTTATAAAATTATGAGGGGCATACATAAGATCTTCTTGAAAGTTGAGTGACAGGTAGATAGGATAGTGAATAAGGCATTTGTTATGCTTGCCCTTATTGTTCAGTGCATTGATTTATAGGAGTTGGGAGGTCATGATGCGGCTGTACAGGACATTGGTAAGGTCATTTTTGGAATACTGCATTCAGTTCTGGTCCCCCTGCTATGGGAAGGATGTTGAGAAAAATGAGAGGGTTCAGAAAAAAAATTTACAAGCATATTGCCAGGGTTGAAGGGTTTGAGCTATAGAGAGAGGCTAATAAGCTGGGGAGATTTTCCCTAGAGCATCAGAGGCTGAGAGGTGACTTTATAGAAGTTTATAAAATCATGAGAGGCATAGATGGGGTGAATAGCGAAGGTCTCTCCTCCAGGATAGTGGTGTCCAAAATTAGAGGGTATGTTTAAGGTGAGAGGGGAAAGATTTAAAAGGGATGTAAGGGGCAACTTTTTCACACAGAATGTGGTGCGTGTATGGAATGAGCTGCCAGAGGAAATGGCGGAGGCTGGTACAATTACAACATTTAAAAGGCATCTAGATGGGCATATAAATAGGAAGGGTTTAGAGGGATATGGGCCAAATGCTGGCAAATGGGACTAGATTAATTTATGATACCTGGTTGATATGGGCAAGTTGGACTAAATGGTCTGTTTCCATGCCGAACAGCTCTATGACTCTGTGGCTCTATTATGATGATGCTGTCACTTTAAAAAGGTTATTTTGTCCTTGGTTTTTTTGAAGAGAAGTTGTAAAGGCAGAGGTGAGGAAGAGTCTGGAGAGTAACAGTTGAACAATGGAAGGGAAGTGGCCAGTTCTCCCAATTCAGGTTTCATCTAGTGTTTTTAAGCTATAGCAGTCACAAGGTGTTTTGAGTACCAGAAATATTGCAAGCTTCAGCAAAGGATTCCTCTGTCTTTCTCTAAAATCTCTTTCTGGATGTTGTTCCCTTGTGCCTGAATTTACCTGTGCTTGAATTTACCTTTTTGTCAAGGTGTGTGTTTATGGGATATTACTAAATTGGAACAGTTAATTAGCTAAGTTGCTGTTTTGAGTTGCTTAGGTTTTCCAATAGTTAAGTTACTCTAAATTCCACTTTCTTTTGCTTGTGTTTTGACTGTAGTGTTTAAATAAATTTTGTTTTGCTTAAAGCTGAGTGGTTGGCCAGTTGTGTCACACCTGGAACATCCACTTCACATCTGCCTTTAAAATAAGAAAAAATTAGGAACAAAAACAAAGTGGCTGGAAAAGCTCAGCAGGTCTGGCAGCACCTGTGAAGGAGAAAACAGAGTTAATGTTTCAGGGCCGGTGACCCTTCCTCAGAACAGTTCCTGAAACGTTAACTCTGTTTTCTCCTTCACAGATGCTGCCAGACCTGCTGAGCTTTTCCAGCAACTTTGTTTTTGTTCCTGATTTACAGCATCCGCAGTTCTTTTGGTTTTTATTAAGAAAAAGTTAGGGTCTAGGCTACCATATTAAAATATTTTGAGCTGTCTGACCTGGTCCATAACACAATGAATTGCCTAGATCTCTTCCTTTGGGTAGGAGGGTCCAAAACTAGAGAGCATAGGTTTAAGGTGAGAGGGAAGAGATTCAAAAGAGACCTGAGGGGCAACATTTTCACATGGAGAGTGGTGTGCATGCGGATCAATCTCTCGGAGATCATAGAATCACTATAGTGTGGAAACAGACCCTTTGGCCCAACAAATCCACACCAGCCCTCAGAGCATCCCACCCAGACCCATCCCCCATAACCCACACATCCCTCAGCACTACAGGACAATTTAGCATGGCCAATCCACCTAACCTACACATCTTTGGACTGTGGGAGGAAACCCATGCAGACACAGGGAGAATGTGCAAACTCCACACAGTCACCTGAGGGTGGAATCAAACCCAGGGCCCTGATGCTGCAAGGCAGCAGTGCTAACCACTGAGTCACCGTGCTGCCCAAAGTGGAAGTGATAAAGGCGGATACAATTGCAACATTTAAAAAGCATTAGGACAAATACATGGATAGGAAAGGTTTAGGGGGATATGTACCAAATACAGGCAAACAGGATTAGTTCAGTTTAGACAACCTTATCAGCATGGACCAGTTAAACCGAAGGGCTGTATGACTCTATGAATTTTCTAAGGGAAGTTGCATACAGGCATAAAGGAAAACATTTGCAGAACTATTGAAATATGGCAGGACACTGATAATAATTCAACAGCTCTTTCAAAGGACCAAAACATGATCAAATGGCCTCTATGTCTTTCAAGGGCTGTGTCATTCCATGATTTTATAATGTTGTAATGAGGACATGAATGTTGTGGAATCTATGGCGGCTTGGATGCTCCAAACATCTGATGAAAGAACCACAATGCCTCGCTCTAGGATGACCCCATTGTATTATTTTCCACTCAAGTACTTGTAAGGGCAGCAGTGGGCCTTCAACCAGCATGAGGGACTCTCGGGCAGAGGTCCTGTCAACCAAGAGCTGTTGGCCAGTCACAGGCTGGCTCCAGTCTAAAATGAATCTTCAAATTGGAGACACAGACAAATGGGAGCCTCACATATTTCATAACAGTACTGAAAGAGCTCAAGGAGACGTTGAAAGAGAAAAAGGTGTTTTCGTGAGCCCATGGCTCAGTATAGCCAATGAATGTTTTGATAACCAACAAATAAGAATGTTGAACAGCAGCGCCACTGGGAAGTCAGTGGCTGCTGCTGGCACAATGCCCAACCGAGGTCATAGGTCATCATTGGGTCTCAGGCAATGGGAGATTTCAGGCAGGAGGGGAATCACAATGCCCCCAACCAAATATTTACACCTTTGAACAAGGGACTGCTCCCTGTGGGAACCTGCAAGCAATCGCATACGGGTTGACTTACTCTGTGTTCCCCATCTGGCAAGGCTCTGCCTGCGATAACAAGGCGTAGAGCTGGATGAACACAGCAGGCCAAGCAGCATCAGAGGAGCAGGAAAGCTGACGTTTCAGGCCTAGACCCTTCTTCAGACTTCTTCTTCAGGCTGTGCCTGCCATTGGTTTAATAGTAGTAACAGGAGGATGGGGCCTTGTATGAGTATCGGGTGGCACGGTGGCTCAGTGGTTAGCACTGCAGCCTCACAATGTCAGGGACTTGGGTTCAATTCTAGCCTCGGGTGACTGCCTGTGCAGAGTTTGCACATTCTCCCTGCGTCTGCATGGGTTTCCTCTGGGTGCACTGGTTTCCTCCCATAGTCCAAAGAAGTGCAGTCTAAGTGGATTGGCCATGCTAAATTGCCCATAGTGTTTAGAGGGGGATGGGTCTGGGTGGGATGCTCCAAGGGTTGGTGTGGATTTGTTGGGCCAAAGGGCCTGTTTCCACACTGTAGGGATTCTATGAGTATGAATTGAGAACATTGTCCAAACACCTTCCTGCCCCAGGTGTAATCAGGATTGAGATGGGAGTGCATGGTCATTCATCATCCTCTCTCCTGATTAAAAGCATCCCTTCACTTGCCTTGAACTGAACTCACAAGATTTCATCCTTTTTTTCTTGCTAGTACTGTTTTCGCTTATAGTTCAACGTTTTATTGATTTTGTTAGTTGTCACTACATTAATTGGCAATGCTGAGCTATGAGTCTACAAACACTCCTTTTCTCTTTCATCTTTCCCTTTAACTCAGCACGATAACGCAACATATAAGTCTCTCATTTGTGTCTCCTATTTCAAGATTCATCCTGGTCTGTTATTTGGGGCCAGATCTTTCTGCATCCTACTGATCTTTACTTTCCCTGAGTCTCGCACTGTTTTATTTGATCACCTCTGTTGTCCTTTACAATTTCCAAAATAGAACTAATTATGTTTTGGGGATCATTTCCAATGGTTCTTCTACTTTCAAATGACCTGGTTTTGAGTTCTAATGAGAGGCTGGTTAGGCTAGGACTTTTTCCATTGGAACGTAGGAGGTTGAGTGGGGGGCCTTACAGACATTTATAAAATCATGAGGGGCATGGATAAGATGAATAGCAAAGGTCTTTTCCCTAGGGTGGGGGAGCTCAAAACTCGAGGTCATAGGTTTAAGGTGAGAGGAGAAAGATTTAAAAGAAACCTGATGATCAACTTTTTCATATGGAGGATAAAATAGAACGCAAGAGTATATTTTTGTTTTGAATAGAATAAAATAGAAACTTATTGCCATGTGTACTTTTACATGAAAAATACAATAAAAATTTTAACAAGTTGCTGCACCATGACACCTACATTAATGACAGAAGTCATACATAATATTTTAAAAATGTAAAAATAAAGCAAAGTCCATCACAGTTCAGTTAATGGCTCTTGGGTTCAGGAAAGCTGATTTAGGAATGATGGGATATCCTGAAGACACAGCTGGGATGACACTGTCACATTGGGCCACTGGATACTAGGCTGGAAGCCTCCACCGAGAAAGACCACCATGCCATGCGGAGGCCTCCACTCCTGGATGATACCCCTGCCTGGCCGGTGGAGTATCTGAACACAGGACATGAAGAACACCTCTACATGGGTGGGGGCGGGGTGGGGGGAGACCTCGTGTGGCTGGGACAAAACCGCCCCACTGGGAGACCACCACATGGGGAGACTGCCACACCAGGCCGAGACCACCTTTCTCCTCCTTCAGGCACCCTCACCAAGCTGCAGACCTGGAGCCTCGACCTAGCCTGCGAGTCTGGCCGAGGGGGAGTCAGCCCAGGACCTCGTCTCTGCTCACCAGGAGACCCCGGACTAGGGTGGAGCCATGTCTGGCTCGGCCTAGTGCTTGTATGTGGAATGAACTGCCTGAGAAAGTGGTAGATGCAGGTTCAGTTACACCATCTAAATGACATTTGGACAGGTACATGAATAGGAAAGGTATAGCGGGATATGGGCCAAATGCAGTCAAGTGGGACTTGTTTTTAGTTCAGGAAACTTGGTTGGCATGCGTGGTTGGACTGAAGAGTCTGTTTCCATGCTGTATGACTCTATTACTCATTATCTCTATGACACAGTTGCACCATTTTGCCACACAAGTCTAAATCAAGCAATGAATTTTTAATTGTTTGACTACACCATAGTAATATATAGGATGCTTTCTAAACAATGCTCACTACTTCGCTAATCTTATCTTGGTCTATCATAGAATTGTTTATTTCATTCAACATTGTTCCACATATCTCTTTGAAACAACCATAGGTCTCCCCTACCACAACACAAAATGTGTACCAAGACCTGTAGCAATGTGGTGGACGAGATCCACTGGTAAATATTGCAGCCTCTCAGCTTCTTGTCCCTCATGAAAATGTTACAACAGGCAACTAAGCTCTTAGTCCTACCCAAACCTCGGTCATGTCTCTGACAGTACAGCTTGTGCATCAGAAATTACCGTACTTCCTGAAGCTTTGAACAGTCTGATATTTTTGGGTTGCATAGCAATCAATACTGGTTCGATTTCATTTTTTTAAACATTGATATTCAATCTGTTTCATGGTTTTCAGGATTTATCAGTGCTACATATAGTTCAGGAGCCACCTGATAAAAATAAGCGACATAAATAAAAACAAAGCACCTGTAGGCAATCATTTTAACTTTTATCATCACATAGGACATATCTGGTCATGAATTGGCAGACTAGAGTACACCTTATCTGTCTATTTTTAACCAACATTAAATTGTGAACCACTACAAACTGTGTGGCCTAAACAATTTTCAATGCTGGGCAGGATGCACAAAGATTGGAGAGATCCAGTCTCTGCAGACCCAATATTTAAAAACAGCTGTCCACACTTCTGATTTTCAGTGTAGTGTGTGACTATTCGTAGTTGGGCTGGATGACTCCAGAAAAGCTTATGAAGCTGTCAGTTCCCAAGTGGGATGAGCAGAAAACTTGTTTCCTGCATGTGGCCAAAGTGCAAAACTAAGGATTAAAAACAAACCTCATCTCTTACACATACCCCCTCACTCACTCCTCACCCACACTCTCCATACCTCATCCGTATTAGTCTATATCCCATACACATTTCCATTGTCCCTCATAAATTCTATGAGACCTTAAGCCAATGTAAACATCTCTGGCCCTTCACATTTCCTGTTTCAGCTTATGGCTATTTACTCATCACCGATGTCCTTTTTATAGCCCAATGCCACCCTATACCCATCTGCCCATCCAATGTTGCCCCTCATGCTATCTATACCACCTTCATTCCCAAGGCCCTCTATAGACCCAATACCAAATCATCCCGTTTACACTGCCCCACTCACCACTGTTTGTCCCCTCTGCGATAATTCACCCAGAATCTACCATGAGCAAAACTCATGAGACATCCTCACAGCATCTATTGATAATGCAATGATTGGGAAAGAAAAAAAAGATTTATTGATAATAAAGAAATCAATGCAGTGAAATTCCTTCAACTAATACTTTGTAAAAACAAATTCACATAAGTACTTAACCTTTATTGCTTAATTCCTTACAAAAACAAACATTTCCACTCAAGCTACCTATCAATAGGCACCCATTGTGAAATGATAATTTGGTAAATTGTCATACAGAAAAATAAATCCTATTGCGGCTTTATGTAAACAAACACTCTGAAATAGCTAACACTGTTTGTTCACTCCACATTTTTGATTTGGACAGTTCCTTGACAACTTGGGTTTGAGTTTGGGTTGAGGTCAGGAACAAGAAAGGAGCAGTCACTTTGTTGGGGGTTTTTAACAGACCCCCCTAATAGTTGCAGAGAAGTAGAGGAGTGGATTGGGAGGCAGATACTGTAAAGGTGCAGAAGTCACAGGGTTGTAGTCATGGGTGACTTCAACTTTCCAAATATTGATTGGAAACATTTTAGGTGTAATAGTTTAGATGGAGCAGGTTTTGTCCAGTACATTCAGGAAGGATTCCTGACACAGTATGCAGATAGACCAACACGAGGAGAGGCCACTTTGGATTTGGTGCTTGGCAACGAACCGGGCCAAGTGTTAGACCTGTTGGTAGGAGAGCATTTTGGCGGTACCGATCATTACTCTGTTTCTTTCACGATAGACATGGATAAGGATAGGTACGTACGGCAGGGTAAAGTCTATAATTGGGGGAAGGGTAATTACAATTCTGTTAGGCAAGAACTGGGTAACATGAATTGGGAACAGATGCTGTCAGGGAAAAGCACCACAGAAATGTGGAGATTGTTTAAGGAATGCATACTGCATGTGCTCGATATGTTTGTCCCTAGCAGTCAGAGAAGTTGCGGTCGAGTGAGGGAGCCATGGTTCTCGAGAGAGGTCGAACGGCTGGTTAAGAGGAAGAAGGAGGCTTATGTAAGGTTTAGGAAAAGAGGAATGGAAAAGGCTAGAGGGATACAAGTTATCCAGGAAGGAGCTGAAGAAAGGGCTTAGGAGAGCTATAAGGGGGCATGAGAAAACCTTGGCGGATAGGATCAAGGAAAACTCCAAGGCTTTTTACACGTATGTGCAGAACAAGAGAATGACCAGAGAAAGGGTAGGGCCGATCAAGGATTGTAAAGGGAATTTGTGCACAGAGCCTAAAGAGATAGGAGAGGTCCTTAATGAATACTTTTCTTCAGTATTTACAACTGAGAGGGACCTAGTTGTAGAGGAGGACATTGTGAAACAGGCAAGTAGGCTAGAGGAGATTGATGTTAGTAAAGAAGATGTGCTAGGAATTCTGAGGAAGTTGAAGATAGATAAGTCCCCCGGGCCTGATGGGATTTATCCAAGGATTCTACAGGAAGTGAGGGACGAGATCGCAGGGCCTTTGGCGATGATCTTTTCGTCCTCACTGTCCATGGGTATCGTGCCGGAAGATTGGAAAGAGGCAAACGTCATTCCCTTGTTGAAAAAAGGGAACAGGGATAACCCCGGAAATTATAGACCAGTTAGTCTTACGTCAGTGGTGGGCACATTACTGGAAAGGGCTCTGAGAGACAGGATTTATGATCACTTGGAAAGGCACAGGTTGATTCCTGATAGTCAGCATGGATTTGTGAGGGATAGATCATGCCTCACAAATGTTACTGAATTCTTTGAAGAGGTGACCAAACATGCGGATGAAGGTGGAGCAGTGGATGTGGTATACATGGATTTAAGTAAGACGTTTGGTAAGGTTCCCCATGATAGGCTCATGCAGAAGGTAAGGAGGCATGGGATAGGGGGAAATGTGGCAGATTGGATTCAGAATCGGCTGACCCTTAGAAGACAAAGGGTGGTAGTGGACGGAAAATATTCAACATGGTGCTCAGTTACAAGTGGTGTAACACAAGGATCTGTTCTGGGTCCTCTTCTATTTGTGATTTCTGTAAATGATTTGGATGAAGGAAGGGAAGGGTGGATTAGAAAGTTCGCGGATGATACGAAGGTGGGTCACGTTGTGAACAGTGCGGAGGGCTGTTCTAGGTTACAAACGGACATTGATAGAATGCAGAGCTGGGCTGAGAAGTGGCAGATGGAGTTTAACCCTGAAAAGTGTGAGGTGATTCATTTTGGAGGGACAAACTTGAAAACAGAATACAGGGTTAACGCAAAGACTCTTGGCAGTGTGGAGGAGCAGAGGGATCTTGGGGTTCATATTCACAATTCCCTGAAAGCTGCCACCCAGGTGGATAGAGTTGTTAAGAAGGCATATGGTGTGTTAGCTTTCATTAATAGAGGGATTGAGTTCAAGAGCCGTGAAGTTATGCTCCAGCTGTACAAAAGCCTGGTTCGGCCACATCTGGAGTATTGTGTCCAGTTCTGGTCACTTCATTACAGGAAAGATGTGGAAGCATTAGAAAAGGTGCAGAGGAGATTTACCAGGATGTTGCCTGGAATGGAGCGGAGGTCTTACGAGGAAAGGTTGAGAGAGCTAGGGCTTTTCTCTTTAGAATGACGAAGGATGAGAGGTGACTTGATAGAGGTGTACAAGATGATCAGAGGTATAGATAGAGTAGACAGCCAGAGACTTTTTCCTTGGGTGGAGGTAGTTTTTACGAGGGGACATAGTTTTAAAGTGAAAGGAGGTAGATATCGGGGAGACGTCAGACATAGGTTCTTTACTCAGAGAGTGGTAGGGGCGTGGAATGCATTGCCGGAGAGGGTAGTAGAGTCGGCCTCATTAGGGGCATTTAAGCAGCTATTAGATAGGCATATGGATGATAGTATAAGGTAGCGGTGGGGGTTAGATTGACCTTAGGTTTAGGGTAAAAGTTCGGCACAACATCATGGGCCAAACGGCCTGTACTGTGCTGTACTGTTCTATGTTCTATGTTCTAACTTTGCAGCCCCAATGATTTTGTACTCTTTTAATGTAGAAATGTACCTCAGTTCTCCAAAGCAGTACCCAGGCTACCTTAAAGAAATGCACTGGGAACATGCTTGGTTAATCTCGACACTTCAGGTTCCAGAGGCAGGGAATCCAAAGTCCAATTTCAATGGAGGGCACTTGTCATTTAAATGGTTAGCTGCACTAATCTGAAGGACTATCCAAATGTTTCAATAATCAAACATTTGAGTTGTCCCACATTTGTGTTGACTTGATACTCAAATGCTCATTGAAACTATATCCAATCACGCAGAATCAGGCCATTTAACCCATCTGACTATTCTAATATTTATACTCCTCATCGGCATCATTTCACTCAAACTATCCCTGCTCACTCTGATTCCATTTCCCTATATTCTATTCTGCCTTGTGTAAGCATCATATCTCCTGATGCTGCTCAATCTGGGTCCTGACTTCACATTTCTAACAAGAATCTCTTCTGCAGCATGTAACAACAGATATCAAATGAATGTATGAATCAGGAGCGGGAATAGGCCATTACTCCACTTGAGTATCCTCTCATCTTAGCTGATCTGATCGTAACTTCAAATCTGCATTTTCACTTACCGCTGATAACTTCTTACTCCCTTGCTTAACAAGGATCTATCTATCTTTGCCTTAAAAATATTCGAGGACTCTGCTTCCACCACCATCTTTTGGAAGATAATTCCAAACATTCATGAGATCAAACATTTCGCCTCAACTCTGTTCTAACGGGTGACCCTGATTTTGAAATAGTGACTGCTAGTTCTAGGTTCTCATGTAAGAGGAAATGTCCTCTCCATATCTCTCTTGTCAAGACACTGCAGAATTGTATGTCTTTCAATAAAATCACACCTTACTCTCTAAACTCCAGTTGATAACAGCCTAACCAGTACAACATTTCGTCATAAGACTCATACAAGGTAAATCTTCTCTGAGCTGCCTCCAGCACAATACAGAAAGTTCAAGCAAGTCCTGCATTACCCATTTCTTTGTCTATATTATTTCAACAAACAATTAAGTAAGGGTAGTTAAACATGATCTTCCTTTTAGAAATCTATGCTATTTTTATTATAAATTCTGCCTCTACATGGTGTGCAACCTGATCTTTATGCTAAGATTCTAGTCTCTGACACTAAGCTAATTGGCCTATAATTCCCTGGGTTAGTTCTATCTCCCATTTTGAAAATAGTAATTACTTTTACCGTTTGCTGTTGTAATATACACTTGAACTGCCACTTTTGTCATTTATCCTTAGTCAAAACTGACCCAAAGTACATATTCAGTATCCCTGCCATTTCAGTGTTATTGCCTGCATATTTATCTTGTTTATACCTTAGCAGCAATGCTATCTATGTTAGATCTCATTTAGTTATTTGAGTGTCTATAAAAAACTTCCCCGTTTTGTTTTAGATTCTCTAAATTTCTCTTAATTTCTCTTAATTTCACTATCACTTTTAACTTTCCCTTTTTTAAAATCTCTTTCTGAATTGAAAGAAGAGATTGGCATAATGGCAGGAGACAGAGTGTGGCACAGAAGGTTGCTTATCAGACTGGAGGCCTATCACTAGTAGTGCTCCACAGGGATTGGTTCTGGGTCTTCTTTTGTTTGGATGAGAATGGAGAAGGTTCTCTAAGATAAAGAAGGGGTTTTGATCAAATGGGTAAATGGGCTGAAAAATGGCAGTTGAATTTTGACAAATGCAAGGTATTGCATTTTGGTACAAAAAACAGGGGCGGGACTTATATAATTAATTGTACAGTTTTGACTAAGAGTTGTAGAACAGAGGGACCTAGGGATTCAGGTACATAATTCTTTGAAGTTTTCATCACATATAGACAGGGTGATTAAAAGGCATTCATCATGCTTGCCTTCATTGTTCAGTCCTTTAAGTATAGGAGTTGGGAAGTCATGCTGAGGTTGTACAGGACATGGTGAGGCCTCTTCTGGAGTACCTTGTCTAGTTCTTGTCACTCTGTTACAGAAAGGCTATTATTAAGCTAGAGAGGGTTCAGAAGAGATTTACCAGGACGTTGCCAGGTATGGAATGTTTGAGATATAAAGAAAGGTTGGATAGACTGGGACTTTTTTTCATTGGAGCATAGGAAGTTGAAGGTGACTTTGTAGAGACTTATAAAATCATGAGGAGTATAGATAGGGTAAATCGTAGATGTATTTTCCTTAGGATGGGGATTTCAAGGCAAGGGGGCATATATTTAAGGTAAGTGCAGAGATATTTAAAAAAGACATGAAGGGCAAGTTTCTTTCACAATGGGTAGTTCACATGTGGAATGAACTTTCTGAGGAAGTAGTGGATGCAGGCATAATTACAACATTTTAAAGCCACTTAGGTCAATACATGAATAGGAAAGGTTCAGAGGGATATGGACCAGGAGCAGGCAGGTGGGACTAATTTAGTTTGGGATTATGTTTGGCATGGACTGGTTGGATCGAGGTGTCTGTTTCTGTGCTGTATGACTCTATAAGCGATGTTCTAAATTATAGTCAAGGAGCTCAATGAACATGCAAGTGTTATCCATGCAATTAGAAAGAATCAATACTTCCGATTGTCAATAAAAATTATGCAAAGCAGGTTCTTATTTATCAGTTAATCTAACATCCACAGTAGGAAACTCAAGAAAATTATACTAGAAACTTCTAAGACATCTGAAGAGCACAGGAATCTAAAGAGCAAGTAACATGATTGCAGAAGTTGGCATGGTTTAGGAACAGTCTGTTGAGATTCTTTGGTCCTTGAAGGATAACTTTAGCAAAGGGATATCCAATATGTATAGTTTACAAAGATTTTCATGAGTGTTCAACAAAGTTATTCCTGTGAAAGTGTGAAAGAAAGTTGAGGCTCAATATTTTAGACTATAGATTATCCAATTAGATTAAAAATTGACTTTGCAACAGAAGTCAGAAGATAATGATACATGGAAAGTGTTCTGCCTGGAAGGCTGTTGACACTACTTGTGAATATTTTGAAACAGTAGTAAGGTTATAACACTTTCTGATGACATAAAAGCTATTTTGGGCAGGTAATGATTCAAAAGAAGATTGATCTATTCAGAGATATTTATACCAATTAAGGAATTGGGCTGAGAGGGTGACAGAATTTAATATGAAGATAGGGCATAGAGGGCAAGGAGAAAGTCGCATGTGTGACAGGAAGACTGTTCATTAGTGAGTGGCAAAAAGAAATATTTTTGGATCATATCTCAACAACATCAAACCAAGATAAAGGCATTTTCAGTGAAGCGACTCTAATCTATTAAAAGTAGGCAGCATTTGCAGGACATGCAGGATTTGCATAGTATCATGACTCAGAACAAGAATAGACTACTGGCGAAAAAAAACTTTTTGAGTAGGCTGTAGGTGGCTCAGTGGTAGGCACTGCTGCGTCACAGCTCCAGGGGCCCATGTTCAATTCCAGCCTTGGGTGACTGTCTGTGTGGAGCTTGCATGTTCTCTGTGTGTGTTTCCTCTGGGTGCTCAGTTCCTTCCCACACTCCAAAGATTTGCAGGTTAGATGGATTGGCCATGCTAAATTGCCCATTGTGTCCAGGGATGTGCAGGCTAGGTGAGTTAGCCATGGGGAGTAGAGGGTAGAGGAGTGGGTCCAGATGGGATACTCTTTGGAGGGTTAGTGTGGGCTGGATGGCCTGCTTCCATACTATAGGGTTTCTATGATATGCAGTTTTGATCACTTAAACATTAGTTAAAATATGACACAAATGATTCCAGGTCACAGAGAACTAATCATGAGACAGAGCTCATGGGAATTATGGATAAGAAAGATGGACACAAGATATGTCAGTTAGATATAGAATTTAAGGAAATAATTTTAAGATTTCCAATGCTTGAACAAAATAAATCCTCTACCCCGGGGCAGTGTATATCTGAAATAGATTGCTAGAAACAAGCTTGGTAATTCTGGGTCAAATTAAAGTTTTTAAGAGGAAGAAGTCACTCCCTCTCAAGACATGAAAACAAAAATTGCACGGAATTCAATGGGCCATAGTTTCTGGAATTCATTCCTTAAATCACTTTAACTCTTCTCCTCTTTTATGTCACTCCTCAAACATGCCTTTTTGATTAAGATTTTTGATGGCCACCTTTGTGACTTGTCATCAACTTTTGGCCATATGCACTAACGTAAGACCTTGGGTTTGTTTGCTATGTTTAATATACAGAAGAATTAGCCATTTTGTTCTGCAAGGCTAATCTCAACATTGGGAGCATCTCACTCCTTCTTTTCTGCATCTGACAAGCAACATGTGGAGTCTCTCAATAGTCAATGGCAAGTTGCCAATTAAGAAGGATGATTACCTGTCAAATACCTTGTTAACTGCCTAACTCACCTCATTGATATTCAGCTTTCTATCTTACCAAACTTACCAAGTAAGCGAGACGTCAAAAAAACTTGACATGGTATCAAAGCAAGTACCTGGCGAATGCAGTGTGCTCCTTTCTCCAAATGAGTTCCTTATTGGAAACCAGGCATTGATATCTCAGGGTACATTTGATGGGCACTGGCCATACGCACCCCGCAGCCTAATTCAACAGCAGCCTGTGTTACCATTCCAGAGGCTTGGACATGATCAATTATCCACTCAGAGTACTCACAGTCAATGATGACCTCCACATAAGGGATGAGGAGTTGAATGTTGGACAGCCCACCACTCATCTTGGCTCATTTTACTCTATTGTGGGCTGCTTTGCTCCTGCAATGAGAGAGAAGCAGGTATTAAGCGAGACGAAGGTGAATGACACACCTATTACTGTTAGTGTATGCAGGTAGGTGTCCCAAGTGGGTGAGTAGGCAACACAGAAGGTAAGCAGGGTTTGTGCAATAGGGAGCTGGCATGGTTGAAACCAAGTGAGGAAGATGTTCCAGGCAATAATAAAATTGTACAACATGAACCATGGTAACAGAGATAGAGTGAGAGTGAGATACTTGTGAGGAGATGGTGGCACGTTTGCTCGTGGCGTGCAAAAGGTCATTGACCTTCTTCCTACATTGCTCAGCATTGCTTCAAGCAGCTGAGACTGCTTTACCCTGGTGGCAACACCAGACAAGTCTGCCATGGGCTGCTGTCACAGTTTCGTCTGTTGTTTTTGGGAAATGAGGAAGTCCTGCCTATGTAACACCCCATCCAATGAGTTTCCTGCCTGCAAAACAAGGTGATGATTTCTCCCTGCCTTTCATGCCCCGGAGCTGTGCAGTGAGCTCTGAACAGACAGTGCTTATCTGAGTGCACAGTGGGTCTTTAAAGATGGCATATGTGCAAGGGATGTCGGTGAATACCAGGGTATCCAGTGAATGCCAACTGATTGAGGAATGGTGCATTGTGTGACCAGATGTGAGGAACGCCATAGAGAAGAGGTAAATACTTAATGAGGCCAGTTGGAGATGATATGGCGAGAAAACCTGCTAAGTTTCATGACGGAAAGAAATCTCTAAACAACTTGACACAAGTCAGACTTAGTCAAAAAATAGAAAATTCAAACCTTTGTTTCTCTTTCTTCTTTCCACAGATGCTGCCATACTTGCTGATTGCTTCCAACATTTTATGTTACATTTCACCAATTGGACTCCTCGGTGAGTTTGTTAAATGTAATCTATCTTTTCAGCATTTCTCAGCTGAGGTTTGTGGCTTTTGTTTTGAAAACTGTTAAATTCACCAGAATGTACAGAGTGCACAAACTTTGCATGGAGGCATGAGAAATTCATGATGGAGATGACATTAAGGAATTGTGAAAGGAGTAAGCTGAATGAACCATATACTTTTTCTCTTATACTTTATGTTTAATCCCCATTCCAGCTGAGGTAGCATCAGGGCCTACATTCCTTCTACTTTATATCTGACACAACGTGGGCCTCCAGCGCCTTGTATGGCAACGATTTCTGGAACAAAAAACAGGTAAGTTGGACTTGTTTAGTTTGGGAAAATTTGTCGGCATGGATGAGTTCGACTGAAGGGTCTGCTTCTGTGCTACATGACTCTATAACCTGAAGTCAATGTGTCTGCACATCTGCTCAGGGCCTTCCTTCTTACTCTACCCATTGTTCAAAAATTGCAGCACTTTAACATGATTCAGCAAATCATTACCAAAGACTGAAGAATATCATTTCTCTGTTTCATTGCTTTTAAGCACATGAGGTGAATATCAATTTGTTTTCAATTATAATTGATGTTAAAGTTCAGGGTCGTTTTTTTTCCTCAATATCACACACTGTGATTTCAGTTCAGGATGAAATGAAGATGAATGGGTTACTAAAATATATGCAATGCCAGAACATTTGATGAGCATCCTAATGACATATACTGACACATGATATAACACCGAAAAGCTGCATAATGAAATACAACATAGTAAACTATCCAAAGGATATTATTGGGCATGTTAACATGTAAATGTGATACTGAGCTAGATAATGACACATTAGAACAAACGATCGAAAGTTTAGCCACTTAGGTCTAAAAGAGTCTTAAAGGAGGATTGAGAGGCAAAGAGTGCTATGAAGGGAATTCCAGTGTATAGGGCCCAGAAGCTGAAAGTTCAGCTGCCAATGCCAGACCAGTGAAAGTCAGGGAAGTACATGAGTATTGGTGCAGCACAGAGATTGTACAGAGTCTATGGGCTCATGGAGAATATAGAAATTTGGAAGAAGCTAGGGTATGGATAGATTTGAAATCAGGGAATTTTAGAAGGAAATGTTCTGGATAGAGAGCCAATGTAAGTCATTAGTGTATCACATCATAAGTAAAGAGATACAGTAGTTATATAAATTTGGATTTATATAAGAAAGTTATGTCAGATGAATGTTCTTACAGGAGGGTTTGGACAGCCAAACTTGAAAGCCAAGATTAGCCAACATTGCACATCAATATTGGCAATGGTAATCTTGTCTATTTGTTTTCAGAATGGTGGTTCAACACAACTAAAGTGGTGTTCCTGCTATTTCAGTAATTTATGGTCAATGGTAACTTCCTTGATTTCTTTTTTGACTGGAGCTGTCTCCAGAGACATTGAGATAGCTGTTGATAGCCATGTACAAGTATAATACTTTAGATCCATTAACTATAAAAATATCATTAAATTATCATAACTTAACAGACATGCCTGTGTGGGCTTTTCCACCTTTTTTTAGATGTCAGTGCAGAAATAATGGTTCAAGACTGGTGTGAGGTACCAGTTGTTTAACAATGTTAAATTACATTCACACAAATGAGTGGGATAACTGTGATGCTGATAATGAACAGAAGGAGAGTTTTGATGCTAAATTGATTCAGAAAGGGATTTTGGGAACAATATGATCAAAATAAAAAAAAGGTCCAGTATGGGAATATATCATCAATCATATTTACATTTCTTTCAGTAGAGTATTTATGTGAGTGAAAGTGAAATTAAGAAACTGGCTGGATTTTATCCAGAAATCGATTAAGTGTCAATTTTGGCAAGTTTCATTGGAGGAGTTCTCTGTGAGCCCAAGTGAGATTTCTCTACTATTCCCTGAAGCTCGGCCCAATTGCTATGTATCCTGCTTCTATGGAGACTACGTACCCTACCCTCCCTCTTGCAAGGGGTTGAAATAGCTGTCACTAATGGCACCTCTTGGGATTGCCACACCATTTTTAAAGGTCAGCTGTGTAACTGGCCAGTCATTGACAACAAGCAGTTGCCCTTCACAGTGCATGGAGTTGAAGGGAAACCATAAATAAACTCTTTGCTGAGCACATAGGTGGCACGGCTGAGCAATTGTAAAGTCAAATGCAAATTCATAAACATACTGCAACTTAAGTACCAAACTACACAGGTTATCTGGCCTCAGCCTCATTCCATCTTAGAATCTTGTCAATGGAGCGTTACTGTTCCCCCAGTGTGCATTGTATGCTGCAGTTTGCTCATGCCAGGCATTATGCTGCACTGGCTTGCCGTTGAAGCCAGGGCGGTTGTGATTGTCAAGGATTATCACTCATCTTAGTAACCTTCATTTATTTAAAGACCCCTGCTACAGTCCAATTCACATGTTTAACCTAAACCCTGAAAAATCAAACCATCAGAGTCTGCAAATAACAATTAGGACACCAGGACTGCTGCGCTGCAGTTGGACTCAGAAAGAATGTCCCACAAGATTGTGGTTCAGCATGTTCTGCATAACATTACTCTGCAATTGATGCAATGCAAGAAGCTACAATTGGAGATGACCCTTCTACAGAATGAGGGAAAAAGAACTGCTGGAATACAGAATAACACAGAAGTAGGTAGGTTGCAATTTTACCCGATAGCTAACCTTTTTTTTAACAACTGTCTTAAAATGACGTCAACTAATAAATCCATGCTCTCCAAAATTGACAGTCATACCCAACATGCGCCCACTGTACAATCAAAAACATTTACCAGACATTAGCGATAATACTATATCACTTAACAATGCTTGATTACCGGCTGCTACAGTTTCAAGCAGAATTGTCCTTTTGCTGGGCGAAATATCATTGTGCATTTATACCACTCCTTTCATGACCATTGTTCATCTCAAAGCACTTTACAACAAATGAGCATTTTTGAAGTGTTGTCATTGTAGCAATGTACGAAACTTGGCAGCCAATTTGTGCACAGCAAGTACACAAAAACAGCAATATGACAGTGTTCAGATAATTTGTTCTTGTATGTAGGTTAATGGCTAAATATTGGTCAGAACATTTGGAATGACTCTCCTACATTTATTCAAAATACTGTCATGAGATCTATAATATTCACATGAGAGAGCAGACTGGGCATTGGTTTAAAAGGTGTCACCTCTGACAATGCAGCATGCCCACAGTACTGCACTGAAATGTCAGCCTTCATTGTTTTTCTCAAGGCCTGTAGCAGGAATTGAATGTAAAGATTTCTGACTGAGAGATAAAAGTACAGCAAACTGAACCATGTTGACACAATATGTCAAAAGGTGACATTGATTCCAGTGTCCAAAGGTAGATTATAGAATGCAAGTATACTCATTGACTGTTGTGTATGCCTTAGTACTATTAATATTGGTGTTGCCTCTAATAATGGGGTTTACTTCAGTATGCATCAAAAAATATGAAAATCTGTTTCATGAAGTTAAGAAATTAGCTGTGGATATGGCAGCATCTATGGAGACTAGGGGTGAATTTTACAGCCCTGAAATATATTTTAATTTTTGCAGTGGTGTGCACTTCTCTGCTTCTAAAACGGGTGACTCCCCAAACAGGAGCAATAGTACTGCCAAGATCGTACTGGTAATATTAGATTTAGGCTGACTCTGAATGATGTAGCAAGGTCAGCCCAGGCAGGTACAGAAGACTCTCTGCTATTTTATTGCCTGACTTCCTGGCTGTATTGAAAATTTGTGTTCTACATTGTAACACTTTTTGGGTGGCTCTTGAATAGCACTTTATTTCAATTAAAACATCTGTAAATAATGTGCAAAATCCTAGCCATTCTTTAAAGTATAACTGCCTGTATTTTTTTTAACAACAAAATTTGTATCATATTTCCTTCAACAACAAATGAGAACTTACTATTTTTCAGAGGAGAAGGCATTTGAAATCATATTTTATGAAGTTTATTAAAAATAGAGATACATCTTTAATCATAGTGTGCATTACCTTATAATATGCCATAAATAGTATAAACTTCCTTCATTATCAGAGACTTCTGCCTCAGTTAACATAACTCACATGCACAATCAAGGTTCTCATTGACGGATAACACACATGAGCTCATGCTGATGTATTGTGGAAAGATAAATTGTGCATTGCAAATAAGAAAAGTAAAATCCTACTGATTTCTTTAATCCCGTGAAAAACAAAACATGTATTGAAGTAAGTTATTGATCGATACAACGTATTGGAATCTCAGGTAATTGCATGCATGTTACTGAGTCTTGGTCTCAAATTCTCCACCATTGAATATACATTAATCCTCAGCAATGTTTTTTAAGTTTGCACAGCGTACTTTTTTTTATACATGATTGAAAAATATGTAAAGTATTGTCAGTTGGGAATGCAATGATAAATTAATGATGCTGTTTTAGTATTGTCTTACAAGATACTCCTGTAATTAACTGAAATATTTATGTGGAGTATTATACAAAGCTCAAATTATTCAGCTGAAAGCTGGCTTGTTATTTATTTAGTTACTTTGTTTAAAATGGAGTATGGTATATGTACAAGATAAATTTTTAAAGCTGAGAATGTTACCTTCTGAACATAATAAAAATAATCATCTAGGATGAATCTTTTCTTTGGAATAGTGGATCATTTCCTATAATGTCCATATATCTGTAGTTTAATGATTGAGATGGAATCAAAGTGCTGGTAGGATTCTTTAATGATCTGACAGGAGCTATTAAAGTATGGATTAGAAATTTAATTCCCATAGATGAAAAAAAAACAGAACTTACCTTAATTAAACTGATTTAAATCAATCTGTGTACTGAAGCTGTTCAGCTGCTACTATCTAAGGATGATCTGGAGAAGATTTGCTGATAAAGAGTTTGTTCTTAAAGCCATAGAGCCCCACAATTAAATTGTTTCTATGCAGTTTTCTACATAAGAGACCATCTCTGTAGCATCATATTCGAAGATACTTCACTGTTTTGTGACAAAAATAGATGCAGCAATTGGGTCGTTTCTCTCCTTGGCATGCTAGTACTTTTTTTTCTGGTCTTCTAAACACAAAGTCACAAGCTGAGGCAAAGCTACTACAAGTACACAAACAGTACATTGCTGTCATTAACCTCCATTTCGAAAACTGAAATTTGAAACTGGTGATGAATGGAGAATATTAATTCCCCTCAGGAATGTGCCTTATTGCAAATTTGTGTAAAGACAAATTGTAATAGAAGACAAAAATAAGGAACTGTGGAAGCCTGAAATGACAAACAAAACCAAAAAAAAAGACATTGCTTCAATCCTGAAGAAGGGTGACTGGACTCAAAACATTAACTGTGCTTTCTTTCCATAATTGCTGCCAGACATGCTGAGTTTTTGGAGCAATTTCTGTTTTCATTTGTGTTAAAAATCATAATGGATCCTGAATATCCCAGTTTATCTTATCTAGATGTTAAATGTCATTATGGCAAAGTTCTGAATGATCATGTCAATTCTTTTAATACTACCATAAACAGATTAATTGATCATTCATGTCAATTTTTTGTGAGATCTTACTTTCTATAAGTACTCATACTTTCTATGAGATCTTACTTTCTCGACTCCATATACCTGCCTACTCCAATACTCTTTCAGGCCCTGCTTATCAAGAATTCATCTACATTTGCTTTAAAAAGTATTCAAATAATCTATTATTTTGAGGAAGAGAGTTCCAAAGTGCCATTTTTTTCTCCAATTCTTCAAACATAGAATCTTCGAAAAGAAAAGATTGACGTGTTATTAATTTCCTTCTTAGATTTGCTACCCAAATAAATTATTTACTTTCTAAAATTTCCTTTTAAGACATACTGGCAAAAGTGGGAAGGGAGCAAATTTATATGAACCTTGCTTTGCTAAAATTGTGACTGACTTCTTTGCAGCCTTTGGGTGTTAATAAGACTCAGTTTTCAAAGATAATTAAATACAATTTTTATAAATCTAATTTTTAAAATGTATTCATGGTATGTTATTAATTTAAAACATTAGTTTTAAAAATTGTCTCTAATTCATTTTTTCAAATGGCACATTATTAATATTCAGATCCGAGAAAAGGACAGAAAATAATTAAATATTATAGACAGTGAAGAAAGACACAAAGAGGACTTTACTAAATATGCTCCAAAATCAGACTTGATGTTTGTCTGCAGACCTTTTTGGTAAGAGGCCCCACACTATTTTGGTTTCAGTCACCATTAGAATACAATCAGTGGCCCAGAGTACAATAACTGCAAAAGGCAAATGCCAAATAGGGCAGGAATTCTGATAGGTCCATGGGCAAGCTGACCTGAAAGTCAGTACGAAGCAGCAAAGGAAGAATTAATCAGACTATCTGCAATCCGGCAGAAATGACAGCTGCCCCGGGAATTGGCTGACCTAAGATGGATATGTAGCCCAGGAAATTCAGCCCGCTGACATGTGTCCAACCTCTCTTCCCTTCCTGTGCTGCCATTCCTTTAAGTACTTGGGAAACCGAATGGTAGATGAAGCCCCTCAGAATGTCAGCAACCCATTAGCAGCCTTTTATATTTAGCACAATCTATCTCTTTCTGGTTCACAGCTGAGTCCACTACCATAGGATATCTTACATTTGGTGACCAATATATCAGGAGTCCCACTAGTTGGTCACGAACTAGTTAGCAATACAGGAACAAGGGGCAGTGGAGGAGTTGGCACATTGCATGCTTCTACTTCAATCACCATAACTCCACAGTGAACCATGAAATGCAGCCTAAATGTCTGCTCAAAACTATACGGAAAAACACAGAACATAGAACAGAACAGCACAGGAACGGGCCTTTGGCCTACGATGTTGTGCTTAACATGACGCCAAATTAAACTAATCCCTTCTGCCTGCCCTTGGTCCATTCCTTGCATATTCATGTGCTTATCACAAAGTCCATTAATGTCCCTATCATATCTGCCTCCACCACCACCTCTGGCAGTATATTCCATACACCTACCACTCTGTGTAAAAAGCTTGCCTCTCACGTCTCCTTTGAACTTTCCCTCTCTCGTCGTAAATGCACGCACTCTAGTATTAGATATTTCAACTCTGACTTTCAACTGTATGTATGCATGCATCTCATAATTTTACAGACTTCTATCAAGTCTCCTCGCAGCCTCCACCACTAGAGAAAACAACCCGAGTTTTTCTAGCCTCTCCTTATGGCTCATACCCTCCAATCCAGACAGCATCCCGGTAAACCTGTTCTGCACCTTCTCCAAATCCTCCACATCCTTCCTGTAATGTGGCGAACAGATCTGGAAAATATATTCTAAGTGCGGCCTAACCAAAGTCTTATAAAACTGCAACATGACATCCTGACTCTTGTACTCAATTCCCTGACCAAAAAAGGTAAGCATGCTATATGCCTTCTTTACCACACCATCATCTTAATTTTCTTTTGTTAGAGAGAATGAAAACCATTTCTTTACTGCACTCCATCTTGCAGCATGATACACCATAAACTAATAACTGTGCATATCACATATGTTATTTGGTAGTTCTTTCATGAATTCTGTTTATTTTTTGATGATCTTTCAACTGTAACGTAGATGAACACACCGTACAGGAGATTACAGAGTGCAAGAGGAAACAGTTCAACTGTGTCTCTGTTAATGTTGGTTACCATTGTTTTTACAGGCAGACAGTATCAGATTGGTTGATTGATTTATTGTCACGTGTACCAAAATACAGTGAAAAGCTTTGTTTATGAGCGGTACAGGTAGATCACAGCAAGCAAAGGATGTACAGATCAAAAAGACTTAGAGGCATACAGGTTACATCATAGATTACATTATTTGAGGCTACAGTCCATTCATCAGTCTGATAATGACCAGAAGGAAGCTGTTCCTGAACCTGCTTGTGTGTGTGTTCAGGCTTCTGTATCTTCTGCCTGACGGAAGAGGTTGTAGGAGATTATTACCAGGGTGCGATGGGTCTTTGATGATGTTGGCTGACTTTCCGTGGCAGCGAGCCGTGTAAATAGAGTCCATGGATGGAAGGTTGGCTTCCATAATGGTCTGGACTGTGCACACCACCTTCTGTAGTTTCTTACAGTTCTGGGCAGAGCAGTTGCCATACCAAACCATTATGTACCTGGACAGTATGCTTTCAATGGTGCATCTGTAGAAGTTGGTGAGGGATCTTATGGAAATACCAAATTTCCTGAGCTGCCTGAGGAGGAAGAGGTGTTGTTGTGCCTTCTTGACCATTGCATTTACATGGGAAGTTCAGGACAGATCTTCTGTTATCATTTTACCGAGGAACTTGATGCTTTTCAGTCTCTCAGCCTCAGTTCCGTTGATGCAGATGGGAGTGTGTTCTCCTTTCTTTCTGAAGTCGATGATCAGTTCTTTAGTTTTGCTGACATTAAGAGACAGATTGTTTTCAATGCACCATGGCACCAAGACCTTTATCTCCCTTCTGTATTTTGACTTGTCTTTGTTAGATATCTGTCCCACTGCAGTGGTATCATCAGCAAACTTGTAGATGCCATTTGTTCGGAATTTGGCAACTCAGTCATAGGTGTATAGGAGTACAGTATGGGGCTGAGGACTCATAACTTGGGGGGCTCCAGTGTTATGTGTTATTGAGGTAGAGGTGCTGTTATGTATCCTCACTGATTGTGGCCTATGGGCCAGAAAGCTAAGGATCTAGTTATAGAAGGCAGAGCTTTAGAGCCAGAAGTCATGGAATTTTGAGATCAGTCTGGAGGGGATAATGGTGTTGAAGGAGGAGCTGTAGTCAACGAGCAGGAGTCTGACGAATCTGCTCTTTTACCAGTTAACAAACAAACAGGATTTTGTTTTCAGTTGTAGCTGTTCACATTGCGCTCAGCTTCAAGAAAGAAGTACAACAATGTGCTTTGAGTATACATTAGAAGGACACCACTTGACCAATGCAATTTGGAGAATGCATCGATGCAATCATAACCACCACAATCACAGTGGAATTCCCCATTTCCACACCTAATTTGACAAGTACCTTAAGATCATTTCATGCTCTCAAACATACTCCATTGATGTACTTATACAAAAAAAGATAATTCTCTATTTTGTCTAAACTCGTTTGTAAATCGAAGGGCAGAGCTTTCAGAAGGGCTGGAAGGGGCACTGAATTGGGTGAAAAGCAAAAATTCAGTTTCCTGTTGATGGGTTAGTGTTTTAAAATTAAGTTCTCAGAGACTTTCAGGCAGATCGGTTTTCCTGACCTTACTCATTGGGAATCTGTTTTGCATTCATTAATGTGTCATGAATACTCATTAACACTCCAGTCCTCTGGAATTAATTTCACAGTACAATCTTGCTACCTAAATCAGGAAACCCATGTGTTCACAAATCCAACGATATATTTGAAGTGTGCCTGTGCAGAGTACACTGCTTCCTTCAAGCTCTGGTGAGTATAAACTTCTTCACTAATTTGGCACCTTCGAAAACAAGTCATTTCTTTGATTAAATATGTTCAATGTTAGGAGTGAAGCTGGATCAGGTCGATAAACTCATGAGGAGTCTCTGTCATATTCAGTCTGCTTTGTCGTTACTTACAGTGTTAGGGCTGAAGTCTGATCTGGCCAATAACTCTCCCTAAGCAAGGCAACCATACTGGCTGACCAGGGCAGTCAAGCAGGGCTCAATTCAAAAAGGGGTTTAACTTAAAAGGCCATAATTTGTGGTTGTGTCCTTGTCTCCTCAACGTGATGAAATGTCAGTGATCTGATGGCGTGTGAGGTGCCGAGAGTTGTAGCTAGTTTTATGCTCTAAGAGTGAACACTGGCAGATATGTGATTACTTCAATGACGTGTCTGATACTGAATGCATGCAAAGCATTTGACGGCGATGCCTGACATCCAACACCCTGTCTGACAGTTGTCTGCATTGACAAAGTTATGATGCTAGCTCACACTTAAAGAAAAATGAAGCATTGACTAGACGATGATACAGACAATAATTCATCCTCTTGTGGCGCTGGAGTCAGGTTCTCTAGAACCAGCCACGTGCACTGATTTGTGCAGCTACCTCTAGTAAGGCTGCTTTTATCACTTGGGATAATCTCTTGTTGTCATCCCTAGAGAAAAGAATGTCCCTGTTCAGAAGCCTACAGAAGAACTTCTGGGAAGGTGTTGCTAAAGTGTGGTGCCACTTCTAGCCTTTTTCCTGACATCTCTGAGGGTTGGGGATGGAAGTGAGTAGGAGTGGTAAGCAGAAGTTGAGTAATGGACCTGAGTTGCAGATATTGAAGTGCTGTCTGAGTACCTTTTAAATATGGCGCCCAGATGTTGAAATCTGGAATGTCCCAGTGGGGGAGGGCAGAACTTCCTTTCTCCAAGCTGAGCTATTAAAAAATTGGCATTTTAACCATGCATGAACGTGTAATGAATTGAGAATAATGTAACATGTGGGAAAAACCTGACCTGCCCCCAAGTAGAGGTCCCTCCTATTTCTAAGCAAGTTTCAAAAAATAAGGTAATTCTACCCATTGAATGTTGATTACTTCATTGGGTTGGATTTGGTTTGAAGGAGCTGCACAATATGACAGTGTAAAGGAACTCACTTGGCATCAGCCAAACAACAGCTCATGATTTTTTCCTGGAATCTAACACTGACTTGACTTTCCCATTATGCTTACCTGGCTTTAATCAAGTAAAGCTATTATAGACCTGTCAGCCACATTGGCATAAATACAGATTACAGCCCATATAGAATGCTGTCAATTCTGAATTATGCAGAAGATTTACTGTCAATCCCCCAAACCACTCATTTCAATTTCAGTGTCAATAACATTCAAAATGCCTAAAGAAATAGATATAACTTAATCATGGTTTATGATTGCCACAAAGGCTGTCCAGCAGCATGGACTCACATATAACAGGAAGTTACGCATGGCATTGAGGTCTACCGACTTCATGCGGAGAATGGTGAATGTGAATGTTATACTGCTGAATAAGACAAATCTTTTAGATATTTGTCATGGCTGAATTGAAAAGCTACTTGAGAGAGTACGTAAATAAAAGATGTTATCTTTTGGAACAAATAACAAAAAAATGTTTATACTCCTAACCTACTATTGTTTCTATGTAATATAGTCATTTTTATCTAACTACTATTTTCTTAAATGAAAATCTCCTATATGAGGTAGTCAGACTCATGTCCTCAGCAGCCTGTATTTCAACCATATATTTTCAATGTAATCACTATTGGATAGGTGGAAGCAAGCTTATTATAATATATTTTTTTGAGCTTGAACTTCATTGATTGCCTGTTACGCTGCTCCCCTCTTTTCAGCCATTATTTTGCTTTTTAGTATCAGGGAATCATAAAATAGTTATAGCACAGAAGGCCATTTGGTCCATCACATCAATGCTATCTCCAGTTGAGGCTGACCAGTACTCTATAAAGGTTCATGATAATTTCACACTCCTCTGAGTTAAATTTCATCTACCATGTGTCTGCCCATTCCACAAGGTTTTCTATCATCTTGAAGTGTATCATTATCCTTCTCTCAGTTTACAGTATTTTCAAGTTGTATGTCATCTTGAAAATTTGAAATAGGTCAGCCTAACCACCGTTGCCCCACCCTTAAGTGGCCACTTAATAACCAGTTAAGGGCTGTTTTCCTGTAGGGACTCTATGTTTCCCACATAGCCTCAATTTTCAGTTTGGCAGGTTAAATGTACTGTTTTACTCCTTGTCACTTTCTTCATCTAGGAAGTATTGGCTTTGTTTGCCCTACCTTTCCCCCTCAAGGGAATGTGTCTCAACTGTACTTGAACAATCTATTCTTTAAAGGCAGTCCATTGTTCTATTACAGTTCTACGTGCCAAGATTTGATTCCAGTTTAAGTCTGTTCTTATCCCATAGAAATTAGCCCTGAAATTGATAATGATCACTATTCCCTTAATATTCCTTTACAAACATTTAATCTACTTGACCCACGATTTCCCAGAAATGTATCCAGCAAAGGCTCCTTCTTTGTTGGGATTAAGAAACATTGGTAAAGAAGATTTTCCAAAACACAATTGTTTTTGTTTGTCAATTTGTTTTCTATACTACAAACCCAATTTATATTGGGATTAGTAAATTCACATTTATTACCAGAGTTTTTCACCCCTCTGTATTTTCTCTCCTACTTATACGACCTATAGCATTCGGTACCAGAAATAATTTGGAGACTACTGCTTTTTAGGTTTGCCTTCCTAATCCCCTAAATTCTGTCTGCATAACCTCATCCCTTTATGTTCCACACACTGATATGCAAAGTCTAGCAGAAGGAGTACATAAAATGCCAATCCCTGTGTCTGCCTCCGGGGGAGCCTGGAATCAGACAACTCTGCCTTTGATGTGATTAACCAGCATAAGGTCATCCCCATTCCTGAAGGAGGAACAGCTCCTCCAGTGAAAATTCGGCATCTTTCATACTTTTCCGATCACCAACTATTTCACTTCGTCATTTGCTGTTGTTAGGGGAACAAAGGGATTTCTGCCAGTCAGTAGAGTGGTGGTGGAGGGGAGAAGGAGAATGTAAGGATAGGGGACATGAGGAGGCTGCAATGGGTGGGTTGGCGAGACACATGAGACTGTGAGAAGGGGGAGTGGTAACACGGAGGCAACAAAGAATGGAAGAGGAATAGTGGAGGTTGCAAAGATAAGATTTCAAGAGAGGACGTTGCAAAGGGTGAAAAGGAGGAGTCTCAGGGGGTAGTTAAAAGTAGGTGGCTACAAGAGGGGCTGCAATGGCATGTGGATAATTGTAGACTGTAAAAAGGGAGGTTTTGGAAAGTAATAGTTTGAAAGGGGATTGAAAGGAGGAAGCAGCAAGCAGGTTGGAGAGAAGAAGGTCATTTTGCAGAGTTAGGAAGAAGGAGACTTCAAAGTGGAGAATGGGAAGGGACGAGGCTGCAAGGCGGAGGGAGAAGAAGGAGATGGGGTAAAAAGACACTGCAAAACAATACTCAACTAACCAGGAGCCAGGAAACTTCAAAGTCATTAAGATAATATATTCCTGATAAGTGATTGTCGAATTGCTAGCATTAGCCTGCATGTGTTCAGGAGCTACTTTAGGGGAAAATGTAGTGGATGCTATCATAATGAACAATGTTTCAAATGTTCAATCTAAAACTAAGATAGAGATCTGAGTGAAAGAATAGTAAGAGCCTGGTTAAAATGCTTCAGCTTTGTTCATATGCAGTGGTAACAAATTTGCAATGACCTCACTCGGTTGCCAAAAGAATGGTTATAGTGATGACTTTTTCTTGTGCAGAGGGCTCTGTCAGTTATTTTAAAAAATTGTTGCTAAATAATGTTTTTATGATAATTTAAACACAGAGAAGTCTAGTAAATTAATGGTATTTGTTTTGGTTTTAAGTTTAAAGGCTGGTTGATAATGGTGGATATTGATGAATTCTGCTAAATCTGCTTCTGTGTGAGTTGTGAGCAGATGTAAAACCAAATACAGAATGTGTTGTTACGATATGACTGCATTACCTAATAAATTAGTAGTGAGAATGAAAAGGTAGCCTGTGAAAATCAGAAAGTAGCACTCAAGAAAATCTTAAGAAGAGCCCTTGAAAAGAATTATTTCCAAAGAGTGCTAGGTTCAATGAAATGGAACCATTTACATAACATGAACAACCATGTTATATGTAGTTGTCTGACGATTGTAAGATGTCCATATAGAAACTTTAGCTTTAATAGTCTTTTTAAATAGAGGTGTAGGCTGTGAAGGCAAAGAATATTTGTTGAATCTGTACTAAACAGTTCAGCCTTGCCATGACAATGGTTTCCAATGGTGGGCATCAGAATAATACGAAGGCTTTGTGAAGACATTTACTAAAATGGTTCCAGGGATGAGGCTTTACAAAGAAGCTGTGTTAGTTTCCTTAAAGCCAAGGGACCTGAGAACATTTGATTGAAATGCAGAAAATTATGTTTCCAATAGTTGTTTAATTGATAATGTGATAGACCAGATTTAATTTCATAAGTTGATTGACAAATGACCCTGAGTCATCATGAGAAAAGCTTCCACACAAAGTGATTAGAGCTTAGAATGTATTTTGTCCTTCATGTCATGGTGGACATAGATTCAAGTTAGTCTTCTCAGGGAAATTGTGAGTTAATACTTAGTGAAGGAAAAAAATAGAGAAATAATGGGTGAGAGAGAGGGCATTGGTAGTCCAACTGACTGAAATTCTCTTGTCAAGAACTGATACAGACTCAGCAAACTGAATGATCTTCTTCACGACTGTAATATTCTATAAGACGAAAGTGCATTGTGAAGGTGGTCAACAGAATCTGTGGTATGTTAAACAGAGGGTGGGATAAGGGGCCTGTAAACAGAAAAGCTCCAGGGCTCGTGCTTTTTCTGTCTAACCCTGATGACATCCACTATGACGATTGCCTGTCGACTCTATGCCCTTATAGTGCTCAATAGCCATCAGTGACCAAAGAGGCAACATCCTATCCTGGATTCTTGTCTGTGGCTGAAGAAATACTTATTTGTTCCGCTAGGAATCGGAATCTTTTCCAATTTTATTGCATTATTTACTGGTTCAACTACTGACGAGCCAAAACAGTACTCCTGAATTATTTTAAATTGTTAAAAAAAAATGCTGCAGTGAACAATTGCAAGCATGTTTCACCAGATTTAAACCTGCAATATTCACCAAAAGTAAACAAGCTGATAGCATCATTAACCTGGGTACTTTTGTATGCTTAAAAATTATGTATACTTAAAAGCCTTTGTTTAGTCCTTTCGACTTGACCAAGCTCAAACCCCCTTAAAATAATTTTATTAAACTATTACATTCGCACTAACAATCTACCACCCTATCCAGCAGCTCCTCCAGGTCCGTATGGGCAAACCAAGAGAAAATTTGTTTTTTTGGATCATTTTCTTCATGATAACAGTGCAGGACATGAGTGCAAATGACAGTTTCTGGCTTGTAACATGGAGAGTGCTGTGAAGCTGGGGTTTACATGTGGTGCCTCTTCTTCTACAGAATTCCATAATACAGGCACAATAAAGGCCAGTTGCAAAATTAATTAATTGAAGAGTGGAGGATTGCATGAGAAAAGTGAACATGGGCACTGGCAGACTGGGCGTCATTTTAGAAAAATACTTCTCCAAAATATGAGAGGTTTCAGCCCAGAGTTACTTTATTAAAAAAAAAATTACTAGTCCCGTGAAAAGTTGTTATGCATGTTTGTTAAATGGATTTGACTGGAATGGCAAAAAACACATTTAAAATGCGAGTCTCAGCCTTAAAATGAAAGTTTTAAAATGCAAGATTCTGAGATAGTATTTATGATTATTTGGAAAAGCACAGTTTGATTAGAAATGGTCAGCATGGCTTTGTGAGGGGCGGGTCATGCCTCACAAGCCTTAATGAATTCTTTGAGGATGTGACAAAACACATTGATGAAGGCAGAGCAGTGGATGTGGTGTATATGGATTTTAGCAAGGCATTTGATAAGGTTCCACATGATTCAGAAAGTAAGGAGGCATGGGATTCAGGGAAATTTGGCTGTCTGGATACAAAACTGGCTGTCCAATAGAAGACAGAGGGTGGTAGTAGATGGAAAGTATTCAGCCTGGAGCTCGGTGACCAGTGGTGTTCCACAGGGATCTGTTCTGGGACCTCTGCTCTTTGTGATCTTTATAAATGACTTGGATGAGGAAGTGGAAGAGTGGGTTAGTAAGTTTGCCGATGACATGAAGGTTGGTAGAGTTGAGGACAGTGTGGAGGGCTGTTGTAGTTTGCAATGGGACATTGACAGGATGCAGAGCTGGGCAAAAAAGTGGCAGATGGAATTCAACCCCGAAAAGTGTGAAGTGATTCATTTTGGAAGGTGGAATTTGAATGCAGAATACAGGGTTAATGGCAGGACTCTCAGCAGTGTGGAGGAACAGAGAGATCTTGGGGTCCACGTCCATAGATCCTTCAAAGTTGCGACACAAGTTGATAGGGTTGTGAAGAAGGTGTATGGTGTGTTGGCTTTCATTGGCAGGGGAATTGAGTTTAAGAGCTGTGAGGTTATGCTGCAGCTCTATAAAACTCTGATTAGACCACACTTGGAATATTGTGTTCAGTTCTGGTCACCTCATTATAGGAAAGATGTGGAAACTTTAAGGAAGGTGCAGAGGAGATTTACCAGGATGCTGCCTGGACTGGAGGACAGGTCTTATGAGGAAAGGTTGAGGGAGCTAGGGCTCTTTTCATTGGAGCGAGGAAGGATGAGAGGTGACTTGATAAAGGTGTACAAGCTGCTGAGGTTGGATACCCAGAGACTTTTTCCCAAAGGGAAATGACTATTATGAGGGGTCATAATTTTAAGGTGATTGGAGGAAGGTATAGGGGAGATGTCAGAGGTACGTTCTTCACACAGAGAGCTGTGGGCGTGTGGAATGCGCTGCCAGCAGTGGTAGTGGAGTCAGATACTTTAGAGAATTTTAAGCGACTCTTGGATAGGCATATGGAGGATAGTAAAATGTAGGGTATGCAGGGTAGATTGATCTTAGAGTATGATAATAGGTCGGCACAACATCGTGGGCTGAAGGGCCTGCACTGTGCTGTACTGTTCTATGTTCTGTGTTCTAGCACAGGTTGTCAAGGTGGTGAGGGAGACACATGGGTTGCTTGCCTTCATTAGCCAGGGGCAATAATATAGGAGCAAGGACATCTTGTTGCAACCTTAAAAAATATTGGAACACTGTGTCCGGTTCTGGTCATCACAGTACCTGAAGGATGTGATTGCCTTGTAGAGGGGGTAGAGAAGATTTACCAGGATGTTGCCTGGGATGAAAAGTCTCAGTTATGAGGACAGACTGGACAAGCTGTGTTTGTTTTCCTCGGAGGAGAGGAGGCTGAGGGGGGATCTGATTGAGGTATCCAAAATTATGTGTCTAAGACCAGAAGGCATAAATTTAAGGTGAGGAGTAGCTGTCTGCCTCCTCCTCTGCAATTAACAGCAATCGTTACCACAGCAATAGTTCCCACAGCGGTTGACTAGCGCCAAGTCAGCACAAAGTGAATGAGTGCTAAGAAAGTAAGTTTAGAGCCATAAGATACAACCTATCTAGGTGCATGACATGCATGTGTGCAATGTGATCTGACAGAAGTGTGCAAGCCATAATGTTCCTATGTTCCAAAATGAAGTCCTGAAAGGCTGCAGTGTTGTGTAAGTTGGTCCAAAAACAGGCATGATGATGTGGCGTTAACACAGTGTGGAGCTGGAGGAACACAGCAGGCCAGGCAGCATCAGAGGAGCAGGAAAGTTCATTTCAGGTTGGTACTCTTCTTCAGAAATCTGTGTTCCGCCAGCTCCACACTGTTATCTCTGACTCCAGCATCTTACTATCTCTGATGATGATGTGGTGTGAATGGTAGTTTGGCAATTCCCTCTCTATGTGGTCAAAGGGTAAAAGAGGAAGGTGTCCATGGAGCATTCAGGCAAATGTTGGTGAAGGTGGAGTTCTCTAAAGACCAGGAGAAAAAATATTAGAGATAGTAGGAACTGCAGATGCTGGAGAATCTGAGATAACAAGGTGTAGAGCTGGATGAACACAGCAGGCCAAGCAGCATCAGAGGAGCAGGAAGGCTGACGTTT
>NC_063338.1:75326149-75431566 GCF_021869965.1 Rhincodon typus
TACCCTCTAGTTTCTCAGAGAAGGAGCAAAGAATTGGGAGCTACAAAGAAATGAGGCAACTGTATCTAATAGACAGGTACAAATGCATGGATTTAAGGTAGTCACTGCTTATTAGAGAGATTAAGAACTCACCGTTTAAATCCAGAAGGGAAAATTTCTCTCGACAGTGAGAATCTATTTCTCCATTGTTGCCATATTTACCCAACTCTCTCAGTGTGGTTTCTGCAGTTCAAGACAATGCTAAATTCTGGTTAAAAAGGACAAATGCTGGAGATCACAGCTGGTCAGATGACATCTATGGAGAGAGAGCAAGCTAAAGTGTTGAGTCTAGATGACAGCAATTTGGTCCTGTTAATTTTTGGTTCTATTATTTCCTCACCATGATATTCTGATACATTCCTAGCAGAAGATAAGTCTGTGCCATGTTCAAGACTTTCAGGCAAGTACTGAAATTAATTATGCAATCTTGACAGTCATGAGTGGTAGGTCTATGTCCTGTAGATTTCTGAGAATTTTGGAACAAAAGCAAAAAGAAAGATTCCTTATACATAATACCCTTCTAATTTCCTTGAAAACTGGGGTCCTGACATTTCACTATGGGATAATTTACGGTTGAAATGAATGAGTTAATACTGCAACTATAAAAGAGAAATTGCAGACAAGTGCATTAACCATATGCATGTTATTATCCAACAGTGTCAGTTCTGCACCTCAATTTAAATGCTTCAAATTAATTTTTGTAGACTTGTAAAATATGAAGTTTCTTGGAATATTCTTCTAATAAAATTAACCTCTGGAGATTTCTTCATTTTACTTCATGCCAGTGTGAAACTACAACATCTTTATAGTCCACACTTGTTGAGTAATTACTAAATTAAATTTCCTCAAAAAAGTGTATAGTAATTGGGGTTATGCATTAAAAAAGGAGTCTCTTTGTAGCCTCGAAGTAGTCATGTGTAAAGGTGAAACTGACAAATGGACATTCAAACTTTAAGTTGTAACTTGTCTGAGGTGCATTTTCTTCTTTTCAATTTGCTCTCTTCTCCTAAAGTTAACAACACACACTGTAGTGCAGTTAAATTGGCTTCAGTTAGTTTAAAGTGTCTCATCCTGGTTGTCACTTTACATGTCAGTTTGGATAATGCTTATCAGCTGGTTCTTCGACTAAGAAGACATCTTTCCTGTTATCCTGATTTAACGCTCACTAGACCACTGATACAGAGGACAATCATATTACAAGCTCTATGCACAAAAGGAAGCCAATCATGTGCCTAAATTTCCGTTCAGTTTGACTGGCTGATCTATATCTTCATCTATCCACCCTTCTGATTGATAATGATAGCAGCAGGTAATTCTTTTATCACCTGGCTAGGCCTGGCTAAAATCAGCAAACTTCACAGAGACAGGAAGTAAATACTCCTCTGAGTACTCAGTGCTTACAGAAAGATAGGGGCAATAGAGATGTAATTATGTATTTATATAATCAGGCAGTGTAAAATTGGACTGTGTTCCCTTGCATTTAAAAGTTTGAGGGTGATGTAATTAAATTGTTTGAAATAATAAAAGTATTTTGCATACTATATACTGGGAAGCTATTTTCTCTGGTGAAATAATCCTGAAAAAAGGGGCATAAAAATTACAGCTCACTCATTAAGGAGCAAGCTTGGGGAGGGGAGGCAATGGCAATGAAGTGAAGGCGATGACCTAGTGGTATTATCGCTGGACTGTTAATCCAGAGACCCAGATAATGTTCTGGGGACCTGGGTTCAAATCCCACCATGGCAGATGGTGGAATTTGAATTCAATAAATATCTGGAATTAGCAATCGAATGATGACTGTGAATTGATTGTCAGGAAAAACACATCTGGTTCACCAATGCCCTTTAGGGAAGGAAACTGCCATCCTTACCTGGTCTGACCTACATGTGACTCCAGACCCACAGCAATGTGGTTGACTTTCAACTGCCCTCTGAGAAATTAGGGATGGGCAATAAATGCTGCCTAGCCAGCGATGCCCTCAGCCTGTGAATGAATAAAGGAAAAAATAGGTCAGAAAGACATGTTTTCATTCAAAAAATAGAAAAATCACCAGATTATTTCCTTGTAAAGGACACAAATTCTGGCATGTTTTCGAAACTTGAAAGTTTTAATATTGAGAGCAGCGATCTTTTATTATGTCAGGGTGTCAAGCGCTTTTGATCCAAGGCAAGCAAAAGGAGTTACAGAACACAGGTCATGGTTGAATAGAGTGGAGGAGCAGGATTAAATGGTTGAATGACTGACTCCTGTTCCTCTGTTTCTATTGTTATTACAGTACCTAAATACAAGAAGCCTCAAATAGACACCTTATTAAAATTTCAAGTAAAATCCATTACTTAAGTATCAGATTGAATAGGCAAGCGTTTTACTTCCATGATAACAGCTGTTCTATCATGCCAGACTAACATTACTGTTGTTATTTAGTTTAAGCAAGTTGACAGTGGAATAGAGAAGAGTGCCCATCAAATCAGTCTAGAAGAAAATGTCAAATTTGGTAACTTTTTCTACATATACACAAGATATGTATTTGACCTAGTTTATTACATCTCGTGCTTGGCAGAAGCTGTCCTTACTTGAATGTCTCATATCCTGGTGATGTAAAACATATCTTCTCTCTGTAACATGTACCTTAAGATTATTTGAGCACAAGTTAATAACAGGAAATAGAATTTCAGAAGGGATTCTCCTGATCTCTTGCCATAACTTAGGCAGAAAATCGGCAGCGACTCCAGAGAAATGGTGTGAAAGGATTACTTTGGCTTTGAGCCATTAAGCTGCAATAAAGGTTCAGTCCATACTGGTATTGATGTTGGATAGGCAGCTGGAGAATGTAGCAAAAGCGTTTAGATCAATGCTGGAGGCAGTGAGGTAAAGGATTGTGTTGATGTGCCAGCTGATCCCATGCTTTTGGATGATGTTGCTAAATGGCAGACATAAATGGTGGAGATGAAAAATTGACCTGAAACTTATATGGACGGAAGAACTCTAAACAAAACCAGATTAAAAAGCACAGAAAATTAAACACTTGGAATTGTCACAATGTATTATTATCCGTAACAAATTTGTCAACAAATCATTGAATAATCTCATCCTTAACCCTTAGTTGTGTTCATGACTCAAGTGCACTCTCAGCTTCTGCTGTTTAATGTCATAGAGTCATGTAATCATAGAGTAATACAGCATGGAAACAGGTCCTTCGGCCCAAACTGCTGTTTACTGTCCTAAGACTCTTGCTTCTTGTGATTTGCCAACAAGACAATGTTGGTTGCATTGTAATGCTTTGGCATTTGATATCCACAAGTTTGCCTAATCAAAGCTCAACTTTGGCTAATATGGTTCAATTTAATGTCCTGTTTAATTGTGGATCATGATATTCTCTCTGGATTGCTAATTTCAACTAATATTATTCTTTTGCTATCTCTAAGTGTTTGTCCTGGTCCTCCAAATATCTGGTCCTCCAAATGTCAGCAATTTGAAAGGCAGGAAACTGCAGACTGTGGACAGATTGACTGAATGGTGCACCTTAATTTAAACATTCAGAGGTACTTGGGTGATGTGAGGAATAATCATTTCTTTCCTGTCCTTTTCCCCAGGCAAACCTGGTAAACTCTCTTCCCTTGAGGAATTCTGTTTTCAGCTCAAGCATCCTAGTTGACAGTGCAAAACTGTACCCTGTACTGTATAAACATTTCAGGCAAGAATAATTTCTATTCCCCTCAGTTATGATTGCTCAGTGTTTTGATTTGTAACATTGCCCTATAATGAATGTATTTTATGCCCTCATTTGCTGTAAAATTTGGTAAAGTAGACTTTATGCAAATCTTCTGAATATAAAAGATTTAACTGGTAGTGTAATTAGGGGTTTAAATGATAAGTTAAAAATAGATGAGAGACATTTCATGATGTAATGTGCAAACAATAGCTTGTGTTGTAACTTATATCTCCTAACCCTTCAAACCAAAACAAAATGACTCTGGCTGTGACAGCTCCATTTTGATTCAACGTAATGACTAAATGGGAAGGTGTGGTTGTTGTAATGGATAAACTGATTCTTAAAAATATATAGTTTCCACAGGTTTCTTCTTTGCTTCTATGACAGATGTTTTTGTTAACACAGAACAGCAGGGAAACATCAACCAGTTAAGAGAAGCTGTCTCTCCTACATGGAAGGAATTACTCAGAAAGATTCTGACAGAACATTTTGTTTTTCATAGTTTCTCAAATTCCATCATGTATTGTCTGACAAGGTTAGCGTCCTTTTTAAAAATACAACAAATTGATTGCTGGAGCTGTGTTTTGTCATGTCTTGCAGCTTCCTTTTATGAAAAGGAATTGACAAGAAAAAGGGTAAAAAAAAGCACTGCTAAATATTAGCACTGTGAATTATTATTAAGAGGAGAGGGACAGCATATTTCTGCTGCACATTTTTCTCCCTGTTGCTTTCTTTGGTGCAGGAATTATACAACCACCAACATCCGTCGGAAAGTGCAGACCAGTTTGTTTCAAGATGTGATAATCAACAAGCGTGTTGGAGTCACTGTTTTATTCAACAGTGGAAAACATGTGCCACAAAATCACTTGTAACAAATTCAGGGTTATGTATAAATACATGTACAAAGTGCACAGTGTAAGAATTTATAAGGGAAAAAAGAAGTGAACTTTGAATCCTAAATTATAACTCTTTCAAAGGAACTTGCTAAAGATACAACTACCTTGCCAGCTCCTTGAAAAATTACACCAATTATAGCATGAATTGCTTGTTTATTCATAAGGTAGGAACTTTAATTGCCCTAAAATCAAATAATTGCACAATTTTTATTAAATGCAATGATAGTGGCTCTGAGAGAACAGTTATGAGGAATTTTAAAATCATTTCCATGTCCTCTCAGGTCTAAAGTTATGCTGGAAAGGAGTAATAATATGCAAATTTGGGTAAACTACACCAAAATTACAAGTTTATTTTACATCGTTTGTCATCTGTGTTACTGTATTGTGCATGTAATCTCGTTTTGATTAATTGCTTGTAAAACCTGTATGCTGGAAGGTCGTAAGATTTTAGTGATTTTCTGTACAAATCTATTTCAGTGTTGGGTGCCAGAAGGTAATAAGTAATTCCTTGCACAAATACTCAGAAAACAAGACTCTCTTAAGCACTTGATTAATAACCAGCAGCAATCATAACTTGCTGTGAATGTAACACTTTTAATAACTAGAATAACTTTTCTATACCATTTAAACAGACACATCAGTTATATTCGTACTTTATTATACAGTGTTAATGACCATAAGGCAATTTTTTTAATACTGAACTGTATTTTGCATAAGCAAATCATTACTGTACCCTACAGGAGACAGGGATAGTACTAGACAAAAAGTGCATGCTTATGTACATACTTTATAATAAATAACACCATCTACTTACTTAATTATATTTCTGGTTATCCAGGTTTTGTTTTATATGTGGCTAGAAATTTCAGCTATGGCTGTTTTATTTTGTTGAAATTTTAATATTTGTGATTTAAGTATAAGCTGAAAATCGTAAAGTGGTCTGTTTGGATTTCCTTAGAACCAAAATGAAGCAAAATGAAAAATACTGAATTTACAGAAGATTTGAAGGAGTTAATTCCACTGAAAGGGAAGAGTAATCTAGGGCCAAGTATCATTCATGTTAAGAAATTATGTCCAGATGAATCCCAGATACTTAAAAAAAAGCCCAATATGTTCTCATTCACAGAGCTTCTCTGAAGAGCTAAAAAGGATGGCACAAAGAAAAAAAAAATCTCTTCTGATCATTTGGATCTAAATATAGAAAATGTTCAGTGATGATCAAACGAAACAAAGAAGAAATGTGATGAGTTTGAAAACAGTCTGGTCAGGCTGACACCAATAAGAAGTAGACATTCGCAAAGGGAAAATTATGCACCTTTCCTCTGCTGCTTTGTTCCTTTAAAACTGGGGCAATGCACAAACAAAAATTTGCGTCAAGAATATTTGGAAAGTTACATTATTTTGTTTAACATTCATTCCACTTGCACCATTACCTCCCACCCTCTGTGCCAAATAGGCAAATATTTCTGCCAAAGTAAATTAAAAACCGCATTAATTTCTGTTAACTTCACAGCAAACCACATCTTTGAATCTCTGCATTTCTAATCTAATGATTTTCCCAACATTTTGCCATGTTAATAGTCAAAATTACAGACACTGTTCAAAAATATGTTGCAATGACGTGTTATTTTTATAATTTACCAATCTATGGAAAGTTGAACGTAGTGCAAGCTCCAAAGCACCTATTTAATTCAAAATACATTCAAAATTGTGCTTAAGAAAATATCTCCAAATGACTAATGGAAAGAGGTGAGATTTGAAAATTAGTCTACCTAGCAATGCCAAGAATAAGTGATCCACTAAATGATTGTGTTATACACTCTTGACATCACAAATTGATTATTTTCTGCATTTATTCTTCCTGAAGTCAGTTATTAGTATATTTATACTACCTGATAATGAATAAATATGTTTGTTTTCACTTGGTAATTACTGGTGATGGATTTGGCCAGAGGTTATCCAATATTACCAATATTATAGAAATAAGATCATAAGAACATAAGGCAACAAAAAAAGGAAGAAAAAGAAACCAGAATTAATCTATTGACTTTTATGGCTCAAACGTTACATAATTAAAATCAAATCACTGTGAATTCTAGATTAGCAAGTGCAACTTTCTGGTAAATAGCTTAATGGGACAAAATTCCATTTAGACCATCTGATACATACTTACATGCATTAAAGAAGAGAAAACCTCAAGAATTGCTTAACTTTTATGTCTTGTTAAGCATTTATATTCTGTACAATACTTTTCAGGTTTGAAATTTTCAAGTATATGTCAAGTCAGAGTAATCACAAACTGTACATTGATACTCAACCATTTATAGTAAATAACAAAATTCCTATGAAGTCACTGGCTAAGTGGTAAATTACAATACAATAATCTTCAAGTATTGCAACCCTACTGTTCAGCTGGGAAACAATCCAAAAGAATTTCACCACAGCCTTGCAGAAAGCATTCCATTCCTTCCATTTCTGTCTTGTTTAAAACCTACATCCACAATAACCTCCCAAACCAGCATTGACGAGCTGAGCGCTAAAAGAGGGTCAGTCTAAAGTGAGGATAAAATTCTATCTTAAAAAACCAGGCACAAATATAATATGCAGTTTGTCTGTAATTTGAAATTGATTTTGTTCAGTTTTTTAGGCTGTTTTGCTGTACATGAATTGAATGAATGGTCTATGTTGTTTAAAACACTTCCAGATACGTGAGTTCACCTCATGCATGAATATGGTGTGTACATGTCATAGGAGTAACCTGGTTTCACATGGAAATTTTTAGTTTTTTTTCAACGCCAGAAAAAAGTTTTATTTTTCATCTCTGTCATTATTAGACACAATTAACTGCACCATGAAATGTTGAAACTTAAAATGTCACTTAAATTCCAGCCAGAAAGTGGTTATCTTTGAATAGAAAACTCTGCTGTTATCTGTTTTCTTTCTCGGATTCTAAATTTCACTGCAGAAACCTTGGCTGTAAAGCATAAATAAATATTGTAGACATGAAGAATGCTGTTCACTAGCTTGTCACTTTAGTACAGTTCACTTCAATTAACTAAATACTTGCTAAGCGTATACTGCTATTGAATGATTTGACATGGGAATTTTTAAACTATTAACAGTCGTTCTATGCAGTTCCATGAACTATACCAGTTCAGTTGTAGGTTCTTATGAAGTCAGTGTCATTTTGTATTGTTTGTTTTATGCCTTTTATCAGGGTTAGAGTCAAATCACACATAATTATCTGCTAAATAAATTGTACACATATTATCACTTGTTCATGGCTTGGAAAATATATTCAACCTTACTTATGCAAGATGAAATGTAAAACAACATAAATGCTTTGGAGACATCTTACTTTGAGTTCCCAGGGACTGAGCGCTATGTAATTTTACGCATATAATATAAATACATATGTAAAAACTGCTTTTCCTTAATGAGTTAGAAGTCGCAGCTTCACTGGTTTTGGTTGGATATACTATAATTTATGGTAATTTTTGAAAACAGAATGGCATTAAATTAAGATGACATTCTGTAAAAGAAGAAAAAAATGCTTTGTTTACCATTGTGCAGTTTTAAAGGAAAGAAGTAATTCAAATTGAGATATTCTTGAATAAAATAAAAGGACCATGACAAAATTAAATAAATGAACACTTTTTTCATTGTAAATGTAATTTTGAAGAACAAGTTAAAAATATATAATTCTCTTTTGATTTTCTCTTGGTTGCGTAGTATAAGCCCTGTTTTAGGATGTAACTCAGAAGGCTGAAAAAGGGAAAATAATTTGCAAATGTAGGAATCAGAAATAAAATTGCTGGAAACAAATGTTAGGCCTTTCAGCCACTGAAAATAAGAAAAAAGATATCAAATCTGGGAGGAAATTCTTCAATAGCCTGTCATTGTTAGCTAATGCAGGTAGGTGTTTGAGAACAAACTTAGGGTGATAGTCTCACCAATTTGCTTTGGTGAAAACGCCTGATCCAAGCTCAACGCTTCATAATGATACAGCAAAGATCAAAGGATGGCCATGTGGTGAGTTGGTTGCACAAATGCACATCTTTCTACATTTACGGCATGACCAGTGCACTGACCTGAACGTCAATGAAGTTTTTATACTTAAAAGAGTCAAAGAGATTAAAGTTAAATGCAACATTTATCTATGAAGCAATGTTAGATTCTCTTTTGTGGAGACAATTAAACTGTGCATGAGGCTACAGAATAGAACGAGGCAAAAAGAGTAGCAGCATCAGCCTTTTCAGCAGTTCAGTGTAACGTGGCCAACTAACTGCTAAATTTGTGTTACATTTACAACATTAATTATTTTCAATTTAACATTTTCATTTGCTGAATGTTCTAGACATGTCCTTGAAATATGTTGTTTGTGATATAGTTAAACCCCGATAAGAGAACAGCTTGTTTGCTTCAAAACTGTATTTGCTTGTCAGGAATTTACAGTTAAATATTAGTAAAATTGATTCTATTGCACAATTTTTTTCGAAGCAGAAAAGCTTCCAAAATGTAAACTGTTTCATATTGTTATTGTTTCTGGTTTGCCATATTGGCTAAAAACCTAACAACATACTCAGTTTTGAAGGGAGAAAGATGCTTTGCAAAAATGTACAATTCTACAGCATCAGATGTAATGCATGTAGTCAGAAAATGCTTTCAAATTAATTTTAACATCTCTTCTTTTAATAGTAAAAATCACTTAAGTAGAGTGAACTGCAACAGGGATAAAAAGAAATGCAACTGTTTGCAACAGTCACAACTGTCGGTGTTTCCTTGGAAGTAACCTATTATACAATAAAGTGTAAAATTGGGTTGCAGACTGATTGAGAGTACAATTTTCAAGGTGTGGGCAACTAAATTGAATTTAAAAATAAAGACAAAGCAATGAAAACAGCAAACATCAGCAGTAGTGTTAAAAATTGAATTTATTAAATGACAAAAGTTTGAGTGTGAACTGCTCACGGTTTCTGAAGCTCAGTATTTAACAGTGAAGCAATAATGTTGCTCATTAGTAATTAAGTTGCAGTGACCTCCATAGTGGTGCTGTGATTGGCTAACATCACTTGTACATGGTAGAGAAAATCCTGGTTAGATCATTCAATTATGTCCTGCACATGGGTCTGTGTAAACATTCAGTGACAGATTGATTTTGCAGATTTAAAATCTGTTTTATTCAAATTTATATGATATTAAGCCTGTATTATATTATCTTTATTTACATCTCAGTTAAAGATCAAAGGATTAACTTTCCCTCTCGCTGGAAACAATGAGAGTTTTTAACTTGCAGTTAGTCTTATGACACTCTGATGACTGCAACACTTTTTTGTAGTTAGATTGGCAGTGATTCTATACGTTGTTACGAGTGATGCTTTAATATTATAGAATTATTCTGGCCAAATTTTTCTGGCAATATCGTGGCGAATTGAAGTGGGGAAATAGTTGGGAGATAACAAGGTGTAGAGCTGGATGAACACAGCAGGCCAAGCAGCATCAGAGGAGCAGGAAGGCTGACGTTTCGGGCCTAGACCCTTCTTCAGAAAGGTTCTCCAGCATCTGCAGTTCCTACTACCTCTGAAATAGTTGGGAGCCTTTTTTTTATTCACTCACGGGATGTGGGCATTGCTGGCTGAGCCAGCATTTATTGCCCCTCCCTAGCTGCCCTTGAGAAGATGGTGGTGAGTTGCCTTCTTAAACTGCTGCAGTCCATGTGCTGTAGCTTGGATCTACAATGCCATTAGGGAGGGAATTCCAGAATTTTGACTGAACTTTGCTGAAAGAATGGCAATATATTTCCAAGTCTTGGAGGGGAACTTGCAGGTGGTGATATTCCCATGTATCTTCTGTGCTTGTTCTTCAAGATGGAAGTGGTCATGAGTTTTGAAAGTAGTGCCTAAGGATCTTTGGTGAATTTCTGAAATGCATCTTGTAGATAGTATACACTGCTGCAACTGAGCATCTGTGGTGGAGGGAATGGATGTTTGTGCATATGGTGTCAATCAAGTTGCCTGCTTTATCCTGGATGGTGTCAAGCTTCTTGAGTATTGTTGGACCTGCACCCATCCAGACAAGTGGGGAGTATTCCATCTCAATCCTGACCTGTGCATTGTAGTCAGTGGACAACTTTTGGGGAGTCAGTTACTCACTGCAGTGTTCCTAACATTTGACCTGCTCGAGTAGCCACTGTGTCTAATTTAATTTCTGGTCAATGGTAACCCCCACAATGTTGATAATAGGGCATTCAATGATCATAGCGCCGGTGAATGTCAAGCGGCATTGGTTATAATATTTCTCATTGGAGATGGTCGTTACCTGGCATTTGAAAGTGTGTGTGTTACTTGCCACTTGTCAACCCAAGCCTAGATATTATGCAGATCTTGTTGCATTTGAACATGAACTGCTGCAGTATCTAAGAAATTGTGAATGGTGCTGAACATTGTGCAATCATCAGTGAACATCCCTAATTCTGAGCTCATGATGAAGTGAAGATCATTGATGAAGCAGCTTAAGATGGTTGCGCTTAAGAAGGTTGGCTCCCCGAAACAAGGCAGCATTCCCAGGACTGAGATGTAAACATGATCATCTGTCCACCTTACAAAAGTAGACAATCAATTAAGATGAATAGGTACTAGGACAAGTCCCTGGATGAAGTTCCTCAATTTGTCACGATTCCAGGTGAGTTATCTCAAAACATTTAGTTTCCAGGTGAAGGAGGATGACATGACTTCCCTGATTATTGACCTGACTGCTCAGTTAGTTGAGCAAAGTAAATTTCAAATAGATCTGTTCTCTTTCTCCCAGAGCCAAATTAATCCATGTTTAAAAGGAAAACATTTAACCAGGTTTTATTGAATTAACAAAAAGAGTAAGTTTTTAAATGACCAAACAGGAAAAGAAATAGTAATACGTTACACATCCAGATAAAGTAGAAATAAGAGACAAGTCCAATAGGATAAAAATTAGGATAAAAATCCTGAATTTTTTAAAGAGCAGAGACTTGACCATTGTGACTGTTGCCATGAAGGTCATCAGGAGCATGAATGTCATTGCAGAACAGTTAGTTTTGAGATTCTTGGCTTTACAGGTTGATTGAAACACCTTTGCCAGATTCATTTTGGCAGAGGCTGACTGGCAAGAATCAGGGTGGTAGAGAGTCCTTGCTCTTTGCCTTACTTACAGTGCAGAGATGTTCAAGTGCCTGATCTCAGAACTGTGACACTTACAGCACAGTAGTCTTCACAATTGGACACCAGGCAACCAGCACACACAGAACAAGGCTGAAGCTCACTTATAACGTCTGCAAAGGAGAAAAACATAAATATATCTCTCACTCAGACTGCTGTCTTTTTTAACCATTATTTTCACTGTCTGAGATGCTCCCAAGAGATTACAAATTGTTGTTGTGCATTTTATCCCTTTGAAGCTTCTTTGAAACTTGTCATGCATGAAATTCCAGAGACTCTTTCTCCAGGCAGTCACGGAGTTAACAACAGCAGTCAACCTTTGGATGCTTGCCCTTTATTTAGAAAAAACATGTTATAATTAAAGTTCAATATGTCCATAGTTGATCTCGGGTTATGATCGGTGATCATGACATTTGGACCCGAGTTAGGATTGATTTTATAGCCTCACTGACATTTTTCCACCAGTGAAATGGACCTTTACAACATATGGAGACCACAGGTGGCCTCCCTGCGCAGGCTGGAGAGCCATTGTGTCCAAAAACCTCATAGTCCAGTGTTAGGGCTGCAGGCAGCAAAGGCTGCAATTATGTCTGAACCTGATCCAGCGAAAGCCCTATGGACTTGTCAGCCTAGATTATGCTTAGCTCTGCATTGCTGTGCAGCCCAGTGAGTGTGACTCTGATATACCTCAGCAATACCTCCCTCTCTGATCTGATTGTGTCAACAGGATTGAGAGATTATCCATAGTCCTTTTTAGGATGTTAAATGTAGAGTCATTCAATTAAGAGACTGTTTCCTGAAAAAGATGGTCTTGCTGCTGGCAAGCACAGGCTCTAAAACTCCATTAGATTCTGGTGTCAGGGTCATGAAGCCTGCAGCTAAATGCAGCACTTTCTTTGCATTTCTCAAAGACATGGCCAAACACACGGATTTATTGAGGCCTGAAATAAGGTCTTTGGCAACTGAGGAAAGTTAATTAAGTGAAAATTTAATGCAAATGTGAACCTGAATCTATATTTTGCGCAAGCCATTTTGCAATTCTGATTTTATGGTGCTGCAGTCACATTTATTAGATTTTTCATGGGTTATATTTGCCAAGATCCTAAGGTTTCACGAAGTTGCAGCAAGCTGACTACTTTCATGGAAGATTTTTAAATTGATTGATAGAAATATTTATAAACTGCTCTGCCAGTTCCAAGTCTTACTCTTGTCTGTATTACACATTACAAAATTGAGCATATGATGTAGGTTGATACTCCGGCATTGTACAAAGAGCTCGCTGCATTGTCAAAGGTGCTGCCTTTTGAGATGGGATGTTTTACAGAGGGAAAGGCAAAATAATGCAGATGACGAAGTCTAGTATGAAACCACAAAGTTCTGGAAATACACAACAGATCTAGTAGCATCAGCAAAGGCAGAAACAGAGTTAATTGGCAGAATCGTATTGAGACATCAGGTGTTTGCCTGCTGACTTGAGAGAGAGCTGGTGAAAAAAATTCAGGTTGCTTTTAACAGAGAAAGCCCATCAAACCACATGCCAATCAGGAAATCCGAGGATTACAGAAGAACCAGGACAAAGGTAAGTGATAAAGCAGGGAGCTGTTGGGTTTGGGGTTGTGAGGTCTGGGTGGTAGGCGGATTGGAAGCAAGGTCAGGTGTATGTCTTCAAGCAGGCAATTCCCCATCGGATGTCCAGTCCCTTGATAAGACACTGATTGACTCTGATTGAGGGCTCTCCACTCACCCTGCACACACCCTTTGAAGTGACAAGTTGCCTGCACCATCTAATCTTTAATTGGCTGCTTAAGGGCCTCAAACAGGCAGGAAGGACGATCATTGAACTTTCTGTGGAGAACAATTCCAATGGAGAGGCAAAGAGTCAGGGTAGAAGTTTGCCAATCCCATCTAATTAATTGCCCTTCCTGCCTTCAAACTCACACATTTGAGAGCAGAAGACTCTACCCGTTGTTTCAGATCAGTACCTATCAACCTTGGGACAGATTCATGCAGGGAGCAGATATTTCATCCAGGACCCCAAGGAGGGTGTACCATTTCAGTCATCACACGACCAGAAGGATGTGGAAGCTTTGGAGAGGGTACAGAAATGGTTCATCAGGACATTGCCTAGTTTAGAGGGTATTAGCTATGAGGTGACATTGGACAAACTTGCTTTGTCTTCACTTGATGAATGTCGAAGGATGAGGGGCAACCTGATTGAAGTTTACAAAATTATTAGAGGCATGGATAGCATGGATAGTCAGAGTTATCTCTGACTCCAGCATCGGCAGTTCTTACTATCTCATGGATAGTCAAGAGTTTTTTTCACAGGGTAGAAATGTCAATTACTAGGCGACATAGGTTTAAGGTGAAAGGGGGAAAGTATAAAGGAGACATGAGAGGCAGGTTTTTCACAAAGAAGGCGGTCACTGCGTAAGATATGTTGCCAGAGGAGGTCAAAGAGTTGTAGAGTCATAGAGTTATACAGAATGGAAACAGACCCTTCAGTCCAACTTGTCCACACCAACAAATAAATTAATCCAGTCCCACTTGCCAGCATTTGGCCCATATCCCTCTAAACCTTTCCTATTCATATCCCCATCCAGATGCCTTTTAAATGTTGCAATTGTACCCGCCTCCACAACCTCCTCTGGCAGCTCATTCCATACATGAACCACCCTCTGTGTGAAAAAGTTGCCCCTCAGGTCCCTTTTAAATCTTTCTCCTCTCAACTTAAACCTATGTCCTCTAGTTTTGGACTGCTGTACTCTGGGAAAAAGACCTTGGCTATTCCACCTTATCCATGACCTTCATGATTTAATAAACCTCTATAAGGTCACCCCTCAGCCTCTGAAGCTCCAGTGAAAAATGCCTCCGCCTATTCAGCCTCTCCCTCTGGCTCAAACCCTTCAGTTCCAGCAACATCTTTGTAAATCTTTTCTGAACCCTTTCAAGTTTAACAACTCCTTTCCTATAGCAAGGAGACCAGAACTGAACGCATATTCTAAAAGTGGCCTCACCAATGTCCTATGTACAGCTGAAAAATTACTTCCCAACTGTTATAGTCAATGCACTGACCAATGAAGGCAAGTTGCCAAAAGTCTTCTTCACCACCCCATCTACCTGCAACTCCACCTTCAAGGGCCTACACACCTGCACCCCTAGGGCTCTTTGTTCAGCAATGCTTCCCAGGGCCCTACCATTAACTGTCTAAGTCCTTCCCTGATTTGTCTTACCAAAAAGCAATACCTTACATTTTCCTCAATTAAACTCCATCTGCCACTCTTTGGCTCCATCTGATTCGAGGTCCATTGGTACTCTGAGATAACCTTCTTCATTGTCATTAGCAACATTTAAGAAGAATCTTGTCAGAAATATAAATAGGCAGGAAATTTAGGACTACAGACAATGTAGATGCAAAAAGGTTTTTAGTTTAGAAAGGCATCATGTGTCAGTGCAGTCTTATTGGGCCAAAGAGACTGTTCCTGTGCTGTATTGTTCTTTGTTCTTTGAGGCTTCTTCCTGGTGCTGGCACCCATCACATTACGGAAGGAATGTCATCTTCCAAGGTCTGTAAGTTCAGACAGAGGCTGGCCACTTTACAACTTTGCAGCACTACCACTGCCAGTGGCCACTGTGAAAGCTGCAGCTTCAAGGGCTGGACAGTATCAAAATGGGAGTGGTAGTGTGGGGAAAATGCAGCCAGGCAGGCCTTGGAATCCAGAGTTCTGACGGTCGGGGTAATGGTCATGAAGCATAAGCAGAGCTTTTACTTTCCATTGTTACCAGGGTGGTTCCTCTGTGAGTCATGGTATTATCCTATCCATTCAGAGCCCAATGGGAGAAAGCTTCATTTCAGCAGACAATGAGGACAGAGTGTCTGTTGAGCTGTGAGTGTGGGACTCAGTTGTCCTCTTAAGTTGTGTTCCCAGCAGATGAAATAATCTGCTGTTGCCTACAAAATGGCAGATAGCAGAATCATGTCAGGCTCATCCCTGATGCCCCCTACATCTTTTTGTCAGTTTTCCTGTTTCATCAATTCTTTCCAAGGGTCTGGTGAAGTCCTGGCCATTACTTCTGCTGAATACTTCCAACACCTTCTGTTTTCATTTAAGGTAAATTGAAGTCTCATCTGCTTATTCAAGTGGTATTGTTTGCTGAAGAGAAGGGAATTCCCTAAAGACTTGGTGAAAACGTAACCTTTAGCATATACCAACCAAAGAGAATAGCTGGGCATTATTCCTGATTAAGTCTGTAGGCTGCTACAATTTGACAATTGTTTGCATGTGTGCCTGCATTAGAGTGACTACACTTCAAAATAATTAATCAACAGTGAATGGCTTTGAGACAAACTGCAAATTCTTTCTCACAAAACAAGCTTGTGTGAAAAGAAGAACGTTACTCAGAATATTCGATAATAATTTTATCTGGCATAATTTCATCTAAGATTTCAACTCATTTTCAAACTAAGCAAATTGTGATGCATTTTTAGTATGTAGATATAAAATATATCAGGTCAGATGCCATTAGATTCAGAACTTTGGAATGGGATACTACTTCAGCTTGCAAATTTTATAATCTGTTGCCACCAGATCCAAATAAATAGAGAAGTCAGTCAGTGATCCAGAAAAGAATTGATTTCTACGCATTGCATTTTGTCAACCCCTTTGTCTACTCCCAGCTTTATGCAGCATGCTTTCATCAGAATTTGATAACTGGTCTATTATGAAAAAAATTGTAAATATGTGTGTTAAGGAGCATATCTTTTGTATCTAGACTAGAACACGACCTATGAAATACATCAAGACAAGTAAACTCCTAACAAATAACGAGAGAAAGGGACTAATCATTTAAATCACAAAAAAATTCTATTGAATATTGTCTGTTAGAAATGTTTTAAATATGAGCAAATAATCAGATTTTTTTTCAAATGAGACTTAAAGACATTTTTTTACCCATCAAATAACTTTATAAGACAGCAGTTCCATACACAGGCAGTGATATAAATAAATAATTAACATTGAAACTTTACAAGGATACATTTTGTGATCTGGGATAGACAAAAAAGAAGCTGTAACAGAAAGTGTAAAAGATGACAGTTGTCTTGCAGCATAAGTCTAATATAATCGCTTGAAGAGTAATGCTTCATTTCCGATCCAAAAAGCTGCTGCAGTTGGGCTCATATAAAGTGAGTTATCATCTTGTCTGATATTTTTCTCTCAAGTGACAGTGTTATGCATTGCTCACCTTGCATGTAAATTCACTAGGCAGAGGTGGATAGATTCTTGTTCGAAGGTGAAGCAAAAGTTATCAGGGTAGGTGGGATTCAAACCACATACAGATCAGCCATGATCTTGGTGAATGGTGGAACTACCTCAAGGAGCCAAATAGTCTACTTCTACACCTATTTCGTATTGTCAGACAGTATTTCACATTTATGCCAACACCAGTTCACATGCAGCAATCCCTTTGTGCCACACTGAGATGTTAGCTGAGATTATGTGCTCAAGTCCTGGCCTGGGTTGATCATGCTACAGAGCTAAGGAAGAATTAAGGTAATGTATATCATTGTTCTCTATTACTGCTGTTTTGAGTTGGTCTCACAAACCTTGTGAACACTTGAATCTGAATTTTCCTCTCCTTTTTTGTGAAAGACCACCTCAATATTTGTATAACATCAGTACCATTACAATGATATGAAGATCTATGGAATCACAGGTTCAAATTTATAATCTAGTTCTCTGCAAAAGCACCCCTCCGTAGAATTCTAATTGTTCACATGAGATATAAATGCATTCTATGCCAGCAGATAATAATATCTGTTCAGGCTGATGCACATCAATAATATATTCACTCATGTATAATAGTGATTTGAAAAGTCACTGTTAGCAACCTTTTGGTTATTTAAAATACATTTTTAAAAAATTAAATATTTTAAACCTTATAATGCAATATATTGGTTTCATTTCACCCACTTCAGAGTCTTGTTATTGGTTAAGTCAAGTTACCTTTTGTCGGTGTTTTATAAATGTACTAGATACACCTGACAAAGAAATTTGAGTTATCTATATAATCAGGTTGTCTAAACAGTGGTGGATTTAGCACAAACGTTATTTGACCATATCAGGAATGGTAGTGGGCTTGCAGACGGATTAAATACTGAATGCTTGTGGTTGCTTGTGAATGCAGACCATAGATTACATACAATGAGTTACCCATTCTGAGAATGAATTAATGTTGTAAAGAATGCCATCAGATTAGAGAAGCAGTTGGATTGAAGTCATCACAAGCTTTTCCTTGCGAAGCTTTCTAAGGCCAGCTCACAGGCAACCTTAGGGAAAAAAGCAGGAAAATAGATTACCTGTCTGCCCTCTGAAATGGACAATGTAACATGACTAGGCAGATACAATTTGCAAGATTGTGCAAGAATTTCTCTTTTGAAGAATACTCAAAGAAAAAGTGCTGTTTCTCATACTTTTTTGTTGTATTGTATTTAGAAAATTAAGTAATTTTTATAAAGGTGACCTGAACAATAATCCAAAAACCTGAAAGACTACAGCTTTTAGTGTCTGTTTTTTTAACAAGATACAGTACGTTTCAAATCCGCTTTGATCATTTGTTTCAAAATTCTGCCAAGCTATTAAGTTGCAACATTTTAATTTGCCACTAATTATAGATTAAATCATCTTTGTGCTATAGATTTCAAAGCAGGCTCTACATAGATCAGAAAAGTTTTATGAAGTGCCATGTAGAACATTAATAAATGATTGTTGCAGAATCATTTCCTGCAAATTATTTTAACAGTTTGGCATCTGGCATTACTATATCACTTTTTTCAGATCTGTAAAGATTTCTTAAAAAGTCAATAACCTTTAAGTGTTGTGAATAGTCGTCGGATGATCTGCATGTTCCTAGCAGACTGTCACATCTGTCGCCACATTTTACAACCAGATCATCAAAAATGCCCTTCACAGAAGTGCGGGCTGAGGTGTTAAGAGCAATCAGTACACTTAACACATTCATTTGATTTAATTTAATTTGGAAATGTTCAACCAGAAAATGAAATTATTAGCAGGTTGGTGCATTTAGAATGAATGTGTTGCAGAATAACAGGCAGGGGTATGACATCTTACAACACCAACTATACGACTCATGTTAAATAATGACATTCCTAACTCAAAGAATTTTGATACCTGGGAAGATGAATTGTATCAATTTAAGGATTTGTTGAAGAGGGGTGGAAAGATACTTGTGTGAAGTATAAATACTACTGTAGACCAGATGGGTCAAATAACTTGTTCCTAGACTGCTTGAGACTGTATGTTATTTTGTACAATTCTTGTGGGAGCCTTCCATCTCACAAGATGATGGTTTGTGCTGTGGGCATCAACTCTGTGTTTCACATCATCTAGTGTGGCTCAGGAATCCCACTCTGACATGCCGCAGAAAAAGACAGTGGGCTGCAAACCTGCATGTTTTGCGGGCATCTGTTTTCTCAGTGCCCTCTTCTTGGCCAACTGATTGTTTTGGTTCTGCTCAGCTCTTTCAATAACTTCCCAAACAGTCAGTCTCCAGAATTCACAACCCTATCAGATCGCTGCTTCCTCATTGTCAGTGACAATGTCCATGATCTTCATTTCTTGCTTGTAGTTGTCCTTGCAGTGGATATGGATGCCTAGGAGACATTGGACCAGTGGCTAATTCACTCAATGAAAAGTCTTTGAGTATGTGGTGGCCATCTGTTTGATGAACTGGTTAAGACAACTCAGAAGTTGTTGGCCTAGCAATGGGTGTTTGCTTATGGAGTTAGCATACTCCAGGACCTCTGAGCTGCAGAACCGATAGAAACAATAAGCCCCAAGCACTAATTGAAGCATATGAACTGTGGTAGGTAGCACATTAATAGCTGGTGGGGTACTACCCAACTTAAGGAGGGCCAACAAGTGGGATGTGATGGTCCATTTCACCATCAGAGACAGCCTGTGGCACCCATTCTCATTCATAAGGGTTCCCTTGCATTGTATTAATGCCCTGCAGTTAAACTGGAGAGTCATCTCCAGGGGCCAGACCTGAACAAAATTAATGGAACACCTTGCGCTGCTCAGACACCATGGTCCCCCTCTCAATGTCCCTGCTTGAACCCAAAGGAATAAGAAGCATTATGTATGGGCATAGCATTGTTGCAGCAGTCGCTGCAAAGTTGACATATTTAGACATCAGTCTGCCTTTGGGCTCCATTCCAGGTTTATTTGTCAGGGTTCACTCCCTTAGGCTTCAATTCTTCCAAGATATTCAGGCAATAGAGCTATTTTCCCATAGCTAGGAGTTTGGTTCATGCGGGCCAAGACATGTCCATATGCTGATGGACCTGCATGCTGCATGGCTAGTTGCCAAATCTTCTTTGTATTCCCCCGATGAACCTTTAGTCTGGGGCTGCGTTGGACACAGTTGCATTTGTCACTGTGAGTAGGTGCAATTGAGGACTTTTGGTTGTCATGGCTGCGCGTTGACAGGAAGAAACATATGCATTTGGTTCTCTTTTTCACATTGCAGCAGTGTCGGTCAAATATTAAAAGTAGACAGCACACAAAAGTGAATGCTAACTTCCCTCACTTGAAAGCTACAACCATAATTCATTGATCTGTGGGACACACTCTGTATAATTTGGATGTGGCGAGGCATGAAATTACCAAAACACAAAGAAGAGACTATCAAGAGAAAGCGACTTCAAAGTAGCATGCCAATAAAACAAAAATAACATTTTATATCGCAACTTTAAATAAAATAAAATGCCCCAAGGTGCATCAAGACAGCCTAATGAAAGAAATTATTTCAACTTCATTGGGAACTTTAGGGAAGATGACAAAAAGCTTGAACAAAAAGGTAGATGCTAATGACTGTTTTAAAGGACGAGAGTGAGGGGGAGAAACATAGGTGGCGATGATAAGACTTCAGAGTTTCGGGCCACGATAACCAAAAGACAGCCCTCTGATGTTGGAATGGTTAAAGCTGTAGAAGTTTAGGAGGCCTGAACTACAGTGACACAAATATTTCAAAGGCTACGTGCAAGAGGAGATAACAGAGGTGTGGAGGGATAAATACAAAATTGAAAAACTATGTGCCTTGATCAGAAGAGGACAACTGTGATATATGATGATATTACAGTCTGCTCCAATATCTTATGGTCTTATCGTTTTATGGTTTACATGCTCCTTCATAGAAAAATGTCAAAGATCAACACATTTATATTAAACACTGAATTATTCCAATTGAAGTAATCATGTGGAATGTTTGCATGAGGACACTGCTTTACTTTGCACATACAAAGGCATGGGGCACCAAACAACACATTAACAAAAATCAATAAAACAGGACATGGTTAACACAAATTACCAGGATATTTAACACCAAGACAACAAGAATTTGCAATTCCACCTCCCGGTTTGATTCAAAAACCCGGAAATTAGACCGTTAAGGTATCAGGGCAACAAATTACCAAGACATGTATACAAAGTGTCATCAGGACAGTAAAATATCAGAATACAAAAACTCTCCATCTGCACAGCAGGATAGAGGAGCAATAAATTCAAAACATAGGGGAGAAAAAACAAGGGTATTACTGTTTAACAAAAAACAGAAATTACTGTGAAATTCAGCAGATTTGGCAGCATTTATGGGGAGAAAGCATAGTAAAATGTTGGGTCCACTGGTTCTTCACCAGAACAGCCTCAGCAGTATCTTTCTGCTCTTGTATTCTCGACTTCTTGAAACGATTGCTAACATTGTATTTGCCTTTCTAACTTCCAACTGAACTTGCATGTTAACCTAAAGACCATTCTCAACTAGGACTCCCAAGTCCCTTTGTATTTCAGATTTCCAAAGCCTTTCCCCACTGAGAAAATAGTCTAGGCCTCCAAGTGCACAACCTCACACCTTCTCACAATTTATTCCACCTGCTGTGTCTTTGCCCACCCCTTCATCTGTCCAAGCCTCTTTACAGTCTCCGTGCTTCCTCAACACTACCCGTCCCTCCACCTATCTTTGTGTCATCTGAAAACTTTACAAAACTGCCCACAGTTCCTTCATCCAGATTGTTAATGTATAACATGAATAGTTGTGGTCCCCACATAGACCGCTGCAGAATTCTACTCATCACCGGCTGCCATCCTGAAAAAGATTCCTTTAACCCTACTCTCTGCCTTCTGCCAATTAGCCAATCATTTGTCCATGCCAGTACCTAATCCCAAACACCATGGGCTCTTATTTAGCAGCCTCCTGTGCAGCACCTTGTCAAAGGCCTTCTGGAAATCCAAATGTAACATGTCCATTCACTCAACTTTGTCTAACTTGCTCTTTACCTCTTCAAAGAATTCTAACATTTATCAGACATGACCTCCCTTTGACAAAGCCTTGCTGACTCTGCCCTATTTTATCATGCAATTTCAAGTCTCATCCTTAATAATAAACTCTACAATCCTACCAACAAGTGAGGTCAGTTTAACTGGCCTATAGTTTCCTGTCTTCTGCCTCCCCCTTTAGTCATTTTTCAGTCCTCTGGCATCTTCCCTGACTCCAGAGATTCCTGAAAGATCATCACCAATGCCCCTACTATTTCCTCAGCTATCTCCTTCAGAACTCTGGGGTGTACTCTGTCTGGTCCAGGCGATTTATCCACCTTCAGATCTTCCACTTTGCCCTGAACTTTCTCCTTATTAATGGCCACAGCACTCACCTATGACGCCTGACTGTCTTGAAGTTCTGGTATGCAACTGATATCTTTCATTGTGAAAACTGATGGAAAATACCTATTCAGTTCCTCTGCCATTACTTTATCCCCCATAACTATTTCTCCAGCCTCATTTTCCAATGTTCCAACGTCCATTCTTGCCTCTCTCTTACCATTTAGATATCTGAACAAAACTCTTGAAATCTTCTTTTGCGTTACTAGCTAGCTTAGTCTCATATCTCATATTATTTTTTTTTTGCTTTCTTTAAGTTATCTGCTGTTGGTTTTTAAAGGCTTCCCAATCCTTTGGTTTCCCAATAACTGTCACCACATTGTATGCTTTATCTTTTGTTTTTATGCTGTCCCTGGCTTCCCTCATCAGCCATAGTTGCTTCATCTTTCTCGTAGCATTTCTGCTGTGCCTTCCAAATTACCTCCAGAAACTCCTGCTTTGCTGGTCCACCGTCTTCCATGCCAGGGGTCCCCTTCCAATCAACTCTTGCCAGCTCCTCGCTCATGACTCGTAGTTACCTGCATTCATTTATAATACCATTCCATCTGATTCCAGCTTATTCCTCTCAAACCGAGCATGAATTCCATCACATTATGGTCACTGCTCACTTATAGTTTCCTTCACCTTAAGTTCCCTAATCAAGTCTGCCTCATAATACATCACCAAATCCAGAACTGCCCGCTCCCTTGTGGGCTCCACCACAAGCTGCTCCATAAAACCATCTTGTAGATGTCCCACAAATTCCATTTCTTGAGAATCTGCTACCAAATTGATTTTCCCCATCCATCTGCATTTTGAAATCTCCCATGATTATTCTAATAATGTCTCTCTTACATGCCTGTTCTATCTCCTGACTTACTTTCTTCCTCATTTCTTGACTACTACTGGGAAGTCTGTATACAACTCATATCAGAATCTTTTTCTTTGTGGTTCCTCAACTCTACCCACACAGATTCTACACTTTCTGGCTCTGTATCACTTCTTGCTATCAACTTAATTTCATTTATTACTAACAAGGCAATCCTGCTCCCTCCACCCATCTGCCTATCTTTTCAATAGGATGTGTATCCTTCGATATTTCGTTCCCAGCCCTGATCCTCTTGCAGCTATGGCTCTTTGATACAACATCGCCTGCCAATTTCAATCTGCGCTACAAACTCATTTACCCTGTTGCATATACTGCATGCTTATTTTATATTCAAGATGATATAAGGTAGTATTTCAAGATGCACAGTAAACACTTTCATGTAACATTTTCTGATGCCATTCACAATTGCAGTCACTCTTTAACTGAAGCCAAATAGTCTTTATCTTTAGTAATTCAATCTTAAATGTAACAAACTAGGATATATGTAAATTATATAAGCTTGCCTTCATATAATATCTCTAAAGTAAGAAGACATCCGTACTTGCTTCACAGAAGCATTATCAGAAAACATGTGAAACCAATTACAAAATTTGTCAACTATTAGCCCCTTTGGTTTTGTTTATATGAGTTTTGTTTTGAAACTGTTGATTGTTCGTTGATAGTTAATGAAAAATTTATGTTGAATCATTCAACGATCATCATTTACATTCCATTTGAGTGACATTGTGAACAGAGACTCCGATTTTCTTAGAAAACAGTAGGCTGCAAATGGCACTGCCCATTCATGAAGTCACTGGAACCATAATTAGCATAACCCAGCAGTGCCTCAGCTGGGATTGTTACAACTGGATCAGTATATTTCACTGGAGGCCTTTATGAGCTGAGAAAAATACACTAGAAGGAATCTCAGAGATTAACTAAGCAATATAAAATGCATACTGTAAAGCCAATCATTTTAATTGGCTGCAGAGAATGTTAATTTGAACGCCTTTGTATGTGCACAATAAAGAAGTGACCTTGTGCAAACTTCCCACATGATTTCTTCAATTGAAATCTTTCAGTGTTTAATATAAATGTGTTGATCTTTGACATTTTTCTTTGAAGGAATATGTAATATCACAATATATCATAACTATCCTATTCACTTCAAGGCACGTTGTTTTTCAATTTTGTATTTATATTGTTCACAGCTCATCATTCTGGTGATCTTAAGCTAGGCATTCACAATAAGTGTGGAATCCACAGCTGAGAACAATGTAAATAAGAGAGTTGATGAATTAATACAAATTCTTACATTTTCATCCCATACTCATCAGGCAATTCACAAGAATACCAAGTCAGGGGGAAAACTAACATTTAAACTGCATAAGACGAGAATGGTGATTGGCTGGCAAATGGACTCTGATTGGCTGAGAGATGGAGAATATTTTGAATAATGGATCATTTCTACCTCAACCAGCTATGGAAATGTTTCAGTGATGTACTCAACAGATTGTGCTCCTGGATCTGATCTAGATAGAGTACACACTGAAGTGAAAATCTCCATTGGAAGGTGCAGAGTGAAAACCTTGACAGTACATCTTCTGAGGACTGAGTGACTTCTTCCTCAGAGGTGGAGGTGGAACTGAGGATCAACAGCCTCTTCTTTGTGGGAGTTAATTGCATCCTATTAGTAGCTATATAAGAGATGGAATTTGTTATACAAAAGGGCTGAATGCTTAAGCAGATTAAGAATGAGTTAACACTGGTGTTAATGCGGCTTCAGCACAGCACAGCACAATGAAGCCCTTAGTGGCTCCATGTGTCCTGAAAGGAGGAATTGCCATCTTCACCAGACAACTGTATTTGACCTGCATTTCTCTCTCATATGTTTGATTTGATTTGATTTATTACTGTCACGTTTACTGAGGTACAGTGAAAAGTGTTGCCTTACGTGCGTTACAGACAGATCGTTCTGTACATGTGCATCGGAGTAATAGATCAGAGTGCAGGATTCAGTGTTATAGCTGCCGAGAAGATGCAGAGAGAGATCAACATTGACATTTAAGAGGTCCATTCAAAAGCCTGATACCAGTGAGGATGAAGCTGTTCTTGAATCTATTCATACATATATTCAAACTTTTACATCTTCTGCCTGACGGAAGAGGTTGCAAGAGAGTATAACCGGGGTGGGAGGGATCTTTGATTATGTTGGTTGCCTTCCTGATGCAGTAGGAAGTATAGATACAGTCAATGGATGGTGGGCTGATTTGCATGATGAACTAGGCTGTGTTCACAACTCTCTGTAGTTTCCTGTGGTCTTGGGAACAGCAGCTTCCAAACCACACTGGATGCTTTCTACAGCGCATCTATAAAAACACTTGTAAGAGTCTTTATGGAGATGCTGAATTTCCTTCGCCTCCTGAGGAAGTAGAGTCACTGATGTGCTTTCTTGAATGTACTGGCAATGTGTGTGGACTAGGACAGACTGTTGGTGCTTGCCATTCCCGGGAACATAATGCTTTCAACCATCTCCACCTCGGCACCATCGATACATATAGGCGTATGCCTTCCATTCTGCTTCCTGAAGTCAATGACCAACTCCTTCATTTTGCTCACATTGATGGAGAGATTGTTGTCTTTACACCATGTAGCTGAGCACTCGATCTCCTTCCTGTACTCCATTTCGTCGTTGTTTGAGATTCAACCTACAACGGCAGTGTTATCAGCAAATTTGTAAATGGTGTTGGTGCAGAATTTGGTCATACAATCGTGTGTGTATAAGGAGTGTAAGCAGCGGGCTGAGTTGCTGGCACTGGAGTTGGGGATTATCATGGAAGAGGTGTTGTTGCCTATCCTTCCTGACTGCAGTCTGTTGTTCGGGAAGTCGAGAATCTATTTACAGAGTGGGGAGTTGAGAGCTGGGTCCCAGACTTTGGAGATGAATTTATTTGGAATTACGGTGTTGAAGCTGTCACCCCAATAAGCAGCAGCCTAACGTAGGTATCCTTGTTGTCCAGACGTTCCAGCGATGAATGTAGCGTCAGGGAGATGGCATCTGACGTGGGCCTGTTGCCTAATGTCAATCATCCTGTTATCAGTCTTTGCCCTCTTTCCCCTTTGATAATGAGACATTTTTCCTGCAATGACACACAGAGAGGGATTGAGTATAATCGAAGTGGATGGGAAAGTCATTAGTGGGGATTCAGAAGTAGGAGAGGTAGTGAAGTGTCTCCAGTGAGTGAGTAGGAAGAGCAGAGGGCTGGAAGGGTCAGTACTTTGGCAGGAAGAGATGGGTCAGTGCTGTTATGTAGACATACTTCATGCAAGATTGAGAGTTGATGTCTGCAAGCTTTGGAGAGATGTGTGCAGAGTGTTAGAATGCGTCATTGCCCTTTGAGAGTTATGTTGCAGAAAGAAAGTGACACTTACCTTCATGGAGCACAGAAGGCCATTAGCCTTTTCTCACACTCCTGGGTACTGTAATTAACCCTGGATAGTTCACCGCCCTGGGTCACTGTCTCCACCCAGGCTGGCTGTTGGCGTGGTCTCCTTTGCTATTTGGTAGGAAGCAGGATGGCCCTCATTTTCGCCACTCTGTTCACCAGCATATCCTGGTCTCTGTCAGCAGAACATGGTGCTTGTTTCCCTTTCTGGGACATGTCCACAGTCATCACGGTGAAGCAGCAGAGTATGAAGGCAAGTTCCTGGCTTGCAGCATCTGAAGTGCTGCAGACCTGGGGTTTAAATATAGTGCCACCAATGGTGAATGTCACAAAATCCTGGATGGGGTATTCACTTTTGCCTCTCTTGCTGCGTGACCCCACAAGATGGGTACTGGAGAGTCCCATTGCAAAATTAATGAGCAGAAGATTGTTTGAGAAAGGTTGACTTGCCGTAGTGGACTGGCCACTGTGAAGCACACCCTCCAAATAAACTTGCAAAATAAATCAGAAAATTCATCCTATTCTGTAATTATGCTGTAGGTGATAAACTGTATGAATTTTCTCTATCTGCTACAGTAAGAGAAGTAATATATAGACTATTTTAAACAAGTTAAATTAAGAATTGAGGGATTTGAAACACACTAGTGTTTTCTGATCATAGGGTATAACATCATTTCTAGACTCAGGTAGATGTTTTTATATTAAGTCACAACCTCAAACTCATCATTTGTCCATCTTGCAAACTCTGACAGAGCTGAATATAATTGTATATATTACTCATTTTCATTTCATGATTGCAATCTCCAGTAGTATTTACAATAAGTAGTTGAATTACAAAATATTGCCCATATCTTCAGACATTGCAGGGAGCAACAAACAAAAAAGTGGTGGCGTAACAGTAACATCACTGGACTAATAATCTCGAGCCCTAGGTTAATGTATTGGGTACATGGGCTTGAAACCAAACATTGCAAATAATGAAATTTGAATTCAATAAAATGTGGAGATAAAAACTAGTTCACTGTTGTGTTGAAAAAAAACCACCTCCTTTGCAAATATTCTTTAGGAAAGAAAAACTGCTGTCCTTACTTGGTCTGGTCTAAACGTGACTCCAGGTCCATAGTGTTTATGGATGGGCAGTAAATGCTGGCCAAGCTTTTATTGCTTACATACCACGAACAAATAGTATAATCTATTTAGTTATTCTATTAGATCTTGACTGACCTGCACTCAATACAATTCGTCCAGCTTGATTGAATATCTCTTTACAGTCTTAACTATCAACTTCAGCTTTGAAAATATAATCTTGCCCTACCATCAAAAAATGCTTGATGTAGAAATTTCCACTACCTTTTATCCTGAGAAAAAAAAATTCTCAGGGTTCTGAAGAAGGGTCACCGGAACTGAAACGTTAACTCTGATTTTTTTTTCACAGATGCTGCCAGACCTGTTGAGCATTTCCAGCAACTTCTGTTTTATTCCTGATTTACAGAATCTGCAGTTTTTCGGAATTTTTAAAAAAAATTCTTCCCGTTTTCATTTGTAACTGGCCTAGCTTTAATTTTCAAATTTGCCCCTTTTGTTTTGCATTTCCCTCAGGAGAGGAAATAATTTCTCAGTAGCAACCCTATTAGGTGTCATTATCATTTTAAAAACTTTAACCTTCTAAACTCAAGGAATACAAACTTGATACACCCTCATAATGTAAAGCTTAGAGTCTTGGTTTCATTGTGGTGCATGTGCCCTGCAGACTTTTCAAAGCCAATATATTTACCCTGAGATGATTTTTTTCCACTGGGCACAAATCTGAATTCAGGGTCCCAGTAAGAGTCTGAACAAGGATATTCAATAGAAGATATCATTACCAATGAAGAGTTTTGACATGTGATCACAGTTATTTAGGCCAAAACAGCAGTAAATTCCACATAGTGAAGGACCCACAAACAGGAAATGAGATAAATGACCAGTTAGAGATAGTAGGAACTGCAGATGCTGGAGAATCCGAGACAACAAGGTGCAGGGCTGGATGAACACAGCAGGCCAAGCAGCATCATAGGAGCAGAGAGGCTGACGTTTCGGGCCTAGACCCTTCATCAGAAAAGGGGGAGGGGAAGGGGGTTTTGAAATAAATAGGGAGAGAGTGGGAGGCGGATAGAAGGGGCCAGGAAAGGTGAGTGTAGGTAGGGAGTTAGGAAGGGGATAGGTCAGTCCAGGGAGGACGGACAGGTCAAGGGGGCGGGATGAGGTTGGTCGGTAGGAGATGGAGGTGCGGCTTGGGGTGGGAGGAAGGGATAGGTGGGAGGAAGAACAGGTTAGGGAGGCAGGGACGAGTTGGACTGGTTTTGGGATGCGGTGGGGGGAGGGGAGATTTTGAAACTTGTGAAATCCACATTGATACCATTGGGCCGCAGGGTTCAGGAATACAGCAATGATTCATTTGAATTTCAAACCATAGATGTATATCCATGCCACGTCGATAAGAAATTGTGCAACTCAATCATCAATAGCTCCAGCCACCAGATCAAAAGTTGCTTAGAAACCAGTAGTACAATGAGAATGGGTTTGGATTTCACTATTACTGGAAGTATTGACAAATGCTCCTAATCTAACAGCACTGTGAAGTAACTAGGATCCGTAGACAAAGTGATTCAGGAATATGGCTCAGCCCCACCTAGTCAAGAAGAATTTGAGTCAGACAATTAATGCTTGCCTTGCTGGCAAAACCCATATCCCTTGAACTGCTGATTGAGGTTTAGAGGCCTAATATGATATTAGTAATACTGAATGCAAATATTAATGTTCCGTAACATTTAAGACATAAATCACACTTTCTTGCATGTTTTCATTTCACCTTACGGTAGAGGAGTGACTTATATGCTGGTACAAATATTTGAGTTTACCAAAACCCTGCCTACAAAACACAGGAATATGCATACATGGAGTGCAATATTTCAAAATTGCCTTAGTCCTTTATTTAGAGTTGACGAAATGCTGAAAAATAAATGTTCCTTCAATTCTCTCCAAATTATCCAAATTTAAGTATTTAAATCAGAAGGCTGATAAATAGATGTCAAAAGCTGTGCTTTAATGTTCATTGATAAATTACCGAGCAACAATATTAAATCGAAAAAGAATGCCCCAACCTTTCCTGCACACCTCAACAGACAGATGGATTTTAAAAAAAGCTAATTATGTTGATGTCTTTGTTAAAGACTTAACAATCAGATTGTAAAGTTGATAAATTATCCACCACTGGCCCAAGAATGTTGCAAGATTTAAATTCCACGACCTTCTTTAGTAGGTATTTTGTCAATGTAACAGTGATGATACATCATTGGCTGTATGTGCTGTGCCATTCGGCTAATGTGAGAAGATTAACGCAGTTGTTTCACTTTGTCACCAATACAGCTGCAGCAATTTTAACCCATTCCTACCAGAACATACTATCATTCTTAATATTCTTAATATTGTATCATATGCAGTTGTGGAAGGCTCATGATGCTGATTTGCACCCAAGCTGACCTAGAGCAAGTGAACTCAAAACCAAATGAAATAGTAAAAAATACCTTCAGAAAAGTGCATCTCCTGTAACATTTAATATAGGGATATATAGTATATAAGCACAGTAACAAGAGCAAGTCAGAAGCTAGGAACCCTGCTGCACATAACTCACTTCTTGACTCTTCAAAACCTATCCACCATCTACAAAGCACAAGTCGGGAGTGTTATGGAATACTGCCTACTTGCCTGGATGGGTGCAGCTCCAATAACACTCAAGAAACTTGACACCATCGAGGACAAAGCAGCCCACTTTGATTGGCAACATATTCACAAGCATTGATGCTCAACAGCTGCGGTGTGTACCATCCGCAAGTTACACTGTAGAAATTCACCAGCAAATAAACTGCAGCAGTTCAAGAAGGAAGCTCACCACCACCTTCTTGGCCCAGCAAAGTTCACATCTCATGAATGAATTAAAAATTCTAAACAGAACTGGAATTTTATGCTCTATATTTCACTGATTTGGTATGATACCATGGGTGATTTGGATTCCATTTTGAGCCAAATACTGACTTGTGCACATGTGCAGATACACACACACAGATGAGTAGATATTTTAATTCAAGAATATTATTGTCACTTTCTGCAGTTTATCATATATTTTAAAGGTTCCAAAATTAGCCAAAGCCTTCTATTACATCCTTCAATTGAGATGCGTGGAAGTTTTATTCTTTATTTGTTAGTTTGTTTGTTATTAACAAATCTAAATAAAAGGATGAATTTCATAAAATTTGGTTTACAGATAGGGTATGGGCCAATGTAGAACTTATCAATTCTTGACAAAGGTACAGGTACATGATATTAATATTTCTAAAATGATCCATTATCATTAGGAAGTGGTGTAAATTAATCATTTTTCAGAATATTGTGAGTTGTTTTATTTAAACAATTGTTGATTGTCTTAGAACATCGTAGACTGTCACAGTGTGTGTGTTGTAATTTGTCTCAGCTTTAAAATGTGAACGGAGTTTTCAGAGCAGGTTGTTAAATAAAAGTGGTCCAAAAGTGCAGTTTTGGTCTCCTTACTTGAGAAGAGATATATTAGCACTGGAGGGGGTGCAAAAGAGATTCACTCAGTTGAATCCAGAGTTGAGAGATTATGAGGAGAGACTGACTGGACTGGGATTATACTCATTGGAATTCAGAAGAATGAGGGGAGATCTTATAGAAACATATAAGATTATGAAGGGAATAGATAAGGTGGAGGCAGGGAGGTTGTTTCCGCCAGCAGGTGAAACTAGGACTAGAGGGCATTGCCTCAAAATAAAGGGAAGCAGATGTAGGACTGAGGTCAGGAGGAACTTCTTCACCCGAAGGGTTGTGAATCTGTGGAATTCCCTGCCCAGTGAAGCAGTTGAAGCTACCTCGCTGAATGTTTTTAAGGCAGGGCTAGATAAATTTTTGAACAGTAAAGGAATTAAGGGTTATGGTGTGTGGGAGGGTAAGTGGAGCTGAGTCTCAAAAAGATCAGCCATGATCTCATTAAATGGCGGGGCAGGCTTGAGGGGCCAGATGGCCTACTCCTGCTCCTAGTTCTTATGTTCTTATAAAGTCTTCTCAGGGATTAGAAGTTCTAAATAAAAGAAATCTTTTTTCAGCACTTTCGTAACAGAGAGTCAATCAGGCTAATAGAAAACGTTGCATAATTATAATACCATTGTATTAACACAACATGTTGGAAGTACATGTTCTCCTGAGCATCTTCTTCACTTGTTTTATTATTTAATTCAGTGACATTTTATTGTCAGTCTTACTTATTGCCTCATTTGTAAAAAACATTTTGTGGTGAAATTCAGTATAGCATCATTTCACTGTTATAAGCTCTAATTACAAATAAATATCTGTATCTCCTTCTAAATGAGAAAAAAGTATTCTATTTGTGGAAAATTGCAATGCACTCACTTCAGAAATTATCACTTCTTTTAGAGAGGGTTTATTGCAAGATACTTTCTATTGAATCCTTCTCCATGGAGAACCACATTGGTATGAAATGGGAACTCTAGATTGTCATCTCATACTCACTCGTGTAATTTTGTGCTTGCTTGTGGGTTGGTGATTTGGAAACAAAAATGAGAAGAACTGTCAAGAGGCTATTCTGACCTCACTGTAAGGGCAGTGGTTGTTCCAAAATACCCCGCTAACCTGTATAATGCCAAATAACATTCAAGATGCAATATTCTACTCTCAAAGCATATTGCAGTATAGCTTCTAAATGTTGCACCAATTTTAATTTTCTAGATATATAACCAGTACAAGGTCATCTCAACTTCTTGACATTGTAAATGACAGCTCTATTGTTTTAAAACAGGCATTTTGGAAGTTTTTCTTTATTTCTTCCATGTTGAAAATACACAACACAGTGGTAAGCTCTGCTGTACATTTTAGGCATCAGCAAAGTCATCCTGGATAATGTCAAGTGCTAGAAGGTGAAAAGGAGATTGCAATTTAGGAGAACTTTGAAGCCAGATTAATTTAGCAGAACAATAAGGAACAGCCTGTTCTTAGTTCATTCAATTCCAGTTCATATGTTCCCAGTTTTTAAAGGATATATTACATTTAATTAATTAGTTTTGTTTTCTCTCAGAGCTAGAGTTTCCTGAGTGCTTCCCTGGCTGGGAGGATTCATGCTTCAGCCCAACAAAATAATGTTGTCTACAGTCAACTGCTAAAAGTTGAGCATAAACTGTCTGGGATGGTGACTGTTCTTTAAGTTTTTCATTTTTATCTGTGCAATGCACTTGCCTGCAATATGGCCATTTCTATTTGGAATAATTAATATGAAGTTTGAGAGGCCTTGGTATGACAGATTGTCCACAGGCAATAGAAGGAATGGCTTTGATGAGATGCATAAGTCTTTGTTCATTTCTTCATTGCCTAAGCTGCTCTTTGTCTATCTCCTGGAACTGCATGAACAGCCAGCAATGGGAAAGGCTTGGGAATAATTGACTGGCTCCTTTCCTGTTTGTGTGACAAACAGCTTCCAGAATTATGAGAGGGTGGGGTGTATTTGAGGGTGAGGGAAGTAAAGTAACAAATCAATCCAATTCTTTTAGTCATTCCATTGGCACATTTTCTTCAAAGTGTTCTAGTCAGGTATTTGAAATGTTATTAAAATGTCATGTGCAAATGCTGGGAGAATGCATGAATACCATGATCTTAGTTCTTGCTTAAACAAATGTTTTCTGCATTATTCAAGTTATTAGCTGGTATCCAAGTGACTGTATTTTCCCAGCTTTGGAGATTAACAGTTCTGACCTGCAGCCGATGAATGCTGGCAAGAGGGCTGATCTTTTGTTAACCATGTCATTACTCTTGTGTTTAGAGTGGTGAAAGGCAGAGGTCACAGCACATAATTGTCCAGTGATTATTTGACATGATTTCTAACTACCAGACATTTAGACACAGGTATAAGCAGTTTGCTTGGGAAGAATAATTAAAAACAATCCAGGCCAAAAAAATAACTTTTGAAATGCCAACTCTTATTTGGGGAGCTCTCACTGAGCACTGTGAAGATGAACCTTGTGGGGAACAGATAGCAGACAATTGCACTTATTGTAACAAATAAGAAACAAAAAGTTTGTTTCACTGCCAGTCAGTCTCTGTTAAAAGTCAGTCTCTGTTAAATTTTGAGTGCTGATCTGTGTCTGTGTAAAAAGAAAAATGTGTAGAATCTGTGCCCACTTTGTAAACAGTGCATAAGCTTTTTGCAAAAAGATTACCCATGGGGCTTAAATCGGAAAATTCATTCCAGATGCTTTACAGGTTACATTGTTCAATGGATAATGTGTGTTCCAGCAGAAACTGAACAAGTAACTGGGTTTGTTGTGAACTTTTTAACCATTGCATTTTGATGATTTCATTTCCATTTATTGTGGCAACTGTTTGAGAAATATTCTCACCTTTCTGAGTTTTAGATTCTATTCATAGGATATACATCACAGAAAGTTTTGATGTCCTTTTGCACAAGAGTTCTTTGAATCTCATCTGATAGAACAGCTCGGATTTTGTCCAGTCAACAGGGGTCTTCCCAACTGGTTGGAGAACAGACAGGGAACCTGCAACAGTTCCTTGGCAGTGGTTTGATGCAGTGAAATGCCCTTCAAGCATTTTAGTTGGCCACTATCAGGCCTTCCCTGCGATTGATGTTCTTGATAGTGGAAGTCCTGCCCACCAAGAGCTGCCAACTAATCAGAGACCAGAATCTCTTCAGCTGCCAGCACAAACAGGAATGGTAGCTGCTGTTGGCATTGAACCCACTGGGGGCCCAGGATCATTGTGAGGGTAGGATGGAGACAACAAAAGAGGGGCTCATTGGAGATGGTCTTGGGAGGATGCCAAATTTCTTGATCGGGACTGACTGTACCCGACTGTGAGGAGCCGCCTGTACAAGAGGCACCAAACAGGGTTTGTTGAGCAACTTTCTGAGGGGTTGGGAGAGCCCATATCACTCCCATTTAATCCCTGATCTACTGCCCATATCACTCCCATTTAATCCCTGATCTAAATTGCAGTGGGCCGAGGCAGAATGAGTGTCAATTGACTCAATAATGATTCTCATTGAAATCCTGCCACTGGTGTTCAGGAATCCCACATTAACTCCTTCTTCAACCTAATCAGGGGAAATTGTTACTGCTGCCTGGAGACTGGCCTGATTAAGTGGGCCTGCCCTACCATGTTAACATTGCCACAATAATTAAACAAATGATCCAACATTCTAGAATATTCTCCTTCTGGAAAATTCAGCTTTTGCAGTTGGCAATTTGAAATATAGATATTTTTCAGAATCTGTGAGCAAATTCTGCCCATTTCTCTGAGGTAATTTGTCACCATCCCAGCCCTCTTTTACAGGCTCTTCCTGTCAGTGGTTCAGACTCTGGGTAGATACAATAAGCTCTCCTGTTCGGTAAAGAGCACTAACATGTAAAAACTGATTCCAAAGGGCAACATTCTCTTGGTCATTCATCTGGTGCTGTTACTGCATAGTTAAATGCACGAGTGAATGTGCAGGCTAGGTACAGTGCATGTTATTTTTATGAAATTACATCTTCCGGGGGAGTTGCCTTATCAGCATGTGGCTTTTTCATTGCAGAAACTAGAGGGTGAGACAATGATGACCAATTAGTTTGTATAACTGATTTAATTATGATTAATATGACCTGTAAACTGCAGTTTTCAACCACTCAGCAGCAGCAGCCTGTTTAGATATTTGATCAAAGGCTTATTTAAGTTATTTAACTTAATTCTGAAATGGACTGAAATTGAAATTAATTTGTGTTCTTGTCCTAATACTACTCTCAGAAGATTTTTTTTAGTAACAAGCTGCACCCTGTTTAAAAAGATATGATTCCATTAAACTCTTCACCCTCCAGTGGTAATTTTTACAGCAAACTTTGGTAGAGGACAAACATTTGCTCATTTCTCAAGTTGGTTTTTCTCTAACAATGCATGGATAATGATTTGTGGGATTGTTCACATGCCCACTATAAATCTATTTAATTTGCATTTAACTCTTGAATTATAATACAACTATAACTTTTTAAAGGAAACAGGAATATACATTTGCTAACGTTCAAATTTTACTTTGGTCCAATCTTAACTATAGGTTTCTATTCATGAAGTAAGTTTTGAATTAGGCACAAAAAGAAGACCCTATCCTTAGATACTAAGTAAGATCTGATAAGCTGAACTAATGTAAGATTAAAAAAGTACCCTTTTGCAAACATAATTATGTATCAAGTGGTATAGTACATATTGTCACATTATGCACAGTGCCACTCAGTCTTACAATAGCTTGTTCTATCACCCGCATTAAAGATATAATGTTACAGGCCACCAGTTGCTCAAAAGTATTAATTATTTTTCACAACATTTCCTTTCTATTACCTTTCTTTAGATTTTTGCATATTTGCAACTCCCTTTTCTGGGCTGAAGAAGTGCTATTTTAACATTTTAAACTAGACAAAACTGAACATGCACCAACTCAGCAGAAAGCGCCTTTTTTTTCTCATAATCCTAGCTTCTGCAATTGGTTTGGTTCATATCTCAATAAGAGGCCAGAAAGCATTTCTTTTAGTGAGTGAGCAGTGAGGAGTTCAAGGAATGTAAAACCTTAAATTTAAGTAGTTAATGCCATTGCAAGGAAACAGATGAAAATTTTACGCTCGCCAGTCCAAAACAATGGTTCATCTCAAAAATCTAGTTGTAGACAAGTCTTCTTCACTGGATTACTATTGAAGTTATACATACTATGACCAGTGCCATTTATTTCTTGCTTCTGACATATCTTATCATTTGTGAAACACACACTCTTGGTGAGTTATGTCAGTTGTATAAGATGAATTTTCATTTCTGCAATATTCTTTGTTCTCAACATCATCTAGCCAAAAACTTTTACTATATTATACAACAGACAGTCTGAAAGCCTCAGTGGAAGAACTTCAACTGCAGACAGAAAGCCAAGTGAGGCAAGAGGCAAAACAGTTTTTTTTTCTGTTGAGAATGTAAAAAGTACATCTCACGATGGGAAAGCTCAGGGTTTGTTTATTTAGAAAATTTTGTCAGATGAAATTGCTTTATCCTCTTCTGCCTCTTTTCTGTTTTCTTTCCTTTTTGCCTATCTGTAACGTTATTTTTCCATGTTTGTGAATGAATATCTTAAAAGCAGTAATTGCAGTTTGTATCTTCAGTGTCATTCTTCTACACATGGTTTTAGGCTAGAAATTCTGGATGGATAAATTTAGTCAGATCTAAGCCTGAGTTCGCATGGCACAAAAATTCCAGGAGGTGCCCATGTGATAAATTTACTTCACCTGAGATCAAACCTGGGTTACAATGTCAGAATGATAATGGACAATATTCAGTTTATAATTTCTTTCTCTTTCATCTGGGGAACGGAGAAATGGAGAACAGACACTAGTCGTGAGCAGAAGAGCAATATTTTGAATACTGAAGTGTGACGCTGCAAATGGATGGAAGAGGTACAGAGAGTTTGAAGAAAAAAATTGAAAAAGTGGGAGTGAGAGCTATGACTAATTTAAATGGAAGCATGAAATATGAGCTAATATGGAAGTACACTTACAGTACAGAACATGAGTCAGAGAGCGAGGTATATGGTGACTGACTTTACAATCACCATATCTGTGGAAAGAAATCATTGACGAATGTTAAAAATATTTTCTCACAGATGTTAAACATTTCTGTGGATAACTGCAAACCATGATAGGCTTCAATATGCACTGACTTGTGCAATTGTTGTGCTATAGTTTATCAATACCTGTAGAGGTGGTTTATAGTCCAAACTGTTAGACACAAAGCTAGTGGGAGGGTGAACTATGAGGAGGATGCAAAGATGCTTCAGTGTGATTTGGACAAATTGAGTGAGTAGGCAACTGCATGGCAAATGAAATATAATGTGGATAAATGTGAGGTTATCCAGTTTGGTAACAAAAACAAGAAGGCAGATTATTATCTGAATGGTGATAGATTGGGAAAGGGGGAGATGCAATGGAACTTGGGAGTCCTTGTACACCAGTCACTGAAAGTAAACCTGCAGGTACCACAGGCAGTGAAGAAAGCAAATGGCATTTTAGCCTTCATAATGAGAAGATTAGCATACAGGAACTTAGTGAGATCATATCTGGAGTATTGAGTGCAGTTTCGGTTTCCTCATCTGTGGAAGGATGAACTGGCCATGTGGCCATGGAGGGAGCGCAACAAAGGTTTATCAGACTGATTCCTGGGATGTCAGGAGAATAAATGGATCTGTTGGAGTTTAAACAGGTTAAATGCAGGAAAGATATTCCCGATGTCCAGGGAGTCCAGAACCTGGAGTCACAGTTTAAGGATATGGGATAGGCCAATTAGGACTGAGATGGGAGAAATTTCTTCACTCAGAGACTGTTGAGCCTGTGGAATTCTCTGCCACTGAAAACAGTTGAGACAAAGTGTTCAATGTTTTCAAGAATGAGTTAGATACAGTTCTGAAGGCTAAAGAAATCAAAAAACATGGCAAGAAAGCAGGAATATGATACTGAGTTTGATGATCAGGCATGATCATATTGAATGGTAGAGCAGGCTCAAAGGGCTGAATGGTCTACTCCTGCTCCTGATTCTATGCTTCTTTGTTTAGTACAAATTATTGGCTACATGCATTAGGTGTTGTTTATGACGTCCCTGTAACTACAGAATAAATATCAAAAATAATAAGTAGATAAACTTGGAATTAACCGTAAATGATAGAAAGGTAAAGTCATCATAGTATGAAAAGGGTGACATTGCATTGGTGCAATGTAGGGTCATACCCTAGAATCTTCACATAAATTTTCAGTCCAAATAACTTTCAGGAAATGAGGTGAAATAGAGTCTGTGTTTCCCTGTAATGATGGAGAAATAGTGAATATCCAATTTCTTTAGTGTTTGTACTGAAACTTGTACAAGCATTTGAATAGGTTTCCAGGCTGTTTCTTGTTAAACATCAGCAATAAAATACAAAAGGGTGGTGTTATTTATCAGCTATTTTAAAACTGACCAATCAAAAACTTTACTCACAAATAGATTGAATAGTTAATTAAGAGAATTGGATTTAGCACCTTAGGGAGCTAAGGTTGAACGACAGCTCTGATGATTGGGTGCACGTTTTATTTTCCAGAACTTAAATATTCCAAGTAAAATTAATTTCGATAGTTCAAAAATAGTTGCATGAATCCACAGTATGTAATTCCCTCTAGAATTCATAATTGGCACAAATAACAATAACAAAATGAAATACAGTTTTTCTTTAATTGATAATGACGATGGATGAAATTGTAATGGTGCCTTGATAAACTCCCACTTGTCTGGAACATGCATTCAATATCCTGAAGTCTCCATCTCAACAGCATGCCAGAACCAGTCAGATAAACCTTGGACTAATATGTGAATCTCAATGTTCAATATGAGAGGTGCAAAAGCTGAAGTGTGAGCCAATGTCCCGCTGTTTTGAGTAAGGACAGGGAAAATCATATACTTAATAACCAAAAGCAAGTTAACACAATTTTTTGTGGTGCCTCTATTTCAGCTGTGTAATAACTTAATTTTCTGTTTGTACCAGGGTATATTTTTAAATTAAATCTGTCTGCTTTTGAAACTATAACAAAGAACTGGGGAGCTTGTTTGGTGCTTTTTCCATAGTGAAGGCCTTGTTACCATCTGTTTGTGTGTCCCCATTAGGAATTTGTTCCCACTTTTCTAAAATAGTTGGAGCTATAACAATTGTGTCGATGATATAGAATATCCATCTCCAGAATAATAAAGAGTTGAGTCTTTCCATTCCCTGAATGACATTCACATTGGAGAAAAAGCTAAGACAATCATGAAAGATAAACAGTAAGGGGATTCTTGACATTGTGAGCAAAAAATCCCATTTTTCAACCAAGTGCTGAACGGAGGCAAGATTCTTGCTCGTGAGTGGTGAGAGTCCCATTTGTCTGTTTAAGCTTGCATGTATGTCCTCAGTATTACGTCAACTCACCTCACCATGCACCTCCTACATGGAAAAATATGCAGTTTCCCATTATTCTACCTGCTGGATAGAAACTAGCCAGTGACAACTCCCATCATACAAACTGGCTCCATTAGTCCTTCAGCTTGGACACAAGGCACCAACATCTCAGGGCAGTGACCACATGCACACCCCGTCCACAAGGATCTCCATGTCCCTTTTGTCAAAGTGGGTTAGCAAAATTCCCCTGTCCAACATACCTGGGGCAATTAACAGGAACACTGTCAGAGCATTGGACTGCCAACATTTGATCAGAGCATGGCTGTGCTTTAAAGATAGTGCCAGCTATGGTAAGTGGTAATATTACGAGCAGGGTGCCATATGGGTGAGGTGTATAAGGTTTGAGAAGATAGCATGAAGAAATTCATTCAGGCTTGCAGAGAGAAAACTCCCATTAAACTTGCCAATAAACTTGACAATGAGGTGATCACTAGTAAAATTCAGCCGAATGCATTTGGGTAAATTCTGCCTTTTGGACTGGAAAATAGGAAGCCTGAGTAGAATATGGTTGAAGAAAGCCCTAACAGTTTTACTTTCTCTAATTACCTAACCACTGAAAAGACTTGTTTAGGTATGACAGCCTCAAGAACCTCCAAAACAGTTTAAAGTTGATGAAGCTCCGTCATTATTGTAACAAAGTCATAGAGTCATACAGTATGGAAACTAATGTAGGAAGAAGAAAAAGGCCAGGGATGGGGAAAAGGAGCATTTTGAATAATGCTGGGACAGTGCTCTTGACAGACATAGGCAGAGAATAGAGGAGTATGGACTGCGTAGAGGCAAAGGGTTTTTAGTTTAGAAAGGCATAATGTATCAGTGCATGAAGGGTCTGCTCCTGTGCTGTACTGTTCTTTGTTCTTAATATACCACACCATGGATGATATTTAATGGCAGCGACTGAGGTCATACTTGCTAGCTGGAGAGACATCTAGAGCCATGCATCGACTGTTTTAGGAAAGGCCCAAAGTAATAAGTGCCACTCATGCACTTAACCAGCCAACAGTGGGCATACCTCAGGATCGAGGACCTTGGCATACCCATCGAGACCGACTGACCAATCAAAATCTGGCTGCCTTATTGAACTGCAGCACCATTGGTGATTCAGCGCTGCTGCAATTGCAACACCCAGTCACAGTTTAGGATTGTCACAAGATTCCAGGTCACAGGTGTATGACCCCAGATGAGGTTTGCAAACGCAGGGGGCTCAACAGCAAAGGCAATGTCATGGCTCACAAAAAACTCGCCTGGCCTCTGGCATAACTGCCTTAATTGTCTGTGGGCTTAACTGAGGTGAGCCGGCTAGGTGGCAGGGTCCTAATCCACCATGATTCTACCTGGAAAATGCTCCCACCACCAAACTCACCAGAAGGAAGGGCATTAAATGCCATTGTGTCCAATAGCTTAATGCACTCAATGTTGCAAATGGAGAAGCTAAATACAGGTAATTTCGTTTTACAAATTATTTTTTTCAGAAACTGGTTTTGTGCAATGAGAACACAAACAGATGTGATATTGAGAAGCCTCAGTCATGTTTTTCATAGTGCTTGTCAGGGATTTTAAATATTTTAAAAAATTAAGGAAATTATAGTAAAGAGAATTTCCTTTCATTTGACCGCTTCTATTTTTCCATGCAAATGTTTATCAGTTTCTGCTTTTAGTTCAGTGGTAGCCTAAGATTCTAGGCTCAAGCCTAACTCCAAAGATTCAGGATTGGACTTTCTGCACAGTTGTGTCCATCCCCCAGACCCTCAAAAATGGCAGGTGGGACCCAGATGTAGCAGTCCCACCCCAGCTTCTGACAAATTCCATTTTTGCAAATAGGAGAAAAGGCCAGGGTGTATTTCACACAGGGGGATAGTGTAACTCACAGAACCATTTAAACTTAGTGCTGAGTTCCAAATGGTCTTGTTTTTGCTGTTCCGATACCCTTTATCCTTTATGTGTGAGTCAAGAATTTAGGGAATAAACATTGCAGCTCTTGAAGGTTGGATGAAGTGTGTTTAACTGTCATGATTGAAGCTTTTTAAATTTCCCGCTCTTTAAACTATATAAGGAAATGACCTGTAGTGGTCAGTGACTGTTAATAAAGCTTCAAGCAGATTCTTCAATTATGTGCCGACTTGTAGAACATCTGTTTAACCAATTTCAAGGGAGCTTCTTGTTGAAAATTTTCAATGGGTTATTATTATGTAATTGTAAATGATTGGCTGAGTTTAAAAAGAAACAATTATTTGCATCAGTTATCTGAGTTCATACCATAATCAAAAGCAATTAAAGGACTAAGGAATGAACAGGCGTTTGTTTTTATAACTGGCTGATGATTTGAAGAGATTGGAGAATAGTAATGTTTGCATGAATGGTAGATCTTCTCATACCAAGTCTGTCTAATGAGAGTTGGATTGGGTGTTTTAAAAGTTCTTTTTTCATCTCCACATGTCTCCTGAGGCTTGCACATGCTAGATACTAGTCATGGAATAGGAGATATGATGAGTCATGGTGAGGTGTATAGAAAGTATAATTTGACAGTCAGTTGACATGGACAGTTTTCAGGGCCAGATGAGATGGCTTCTGGAATGAGGGGATGTAAGGGAAAAGATCACTGGGCTTAAAATCATGTAAAACAATCAGAACTATGACTCAGAGAACAAAGGTGGGCCTTCTAACCAGTCTGCCTTAGTTCTTACCCCACGGAGGTGGTAGGTTGGTAGGGAAACTTGGGGTGCAGACAAAACCACATAGGTGTTCACAGGGCAGATATCTGCTGTAATAACAAGATGTGGAGCTGGATGAATACAGCAGGCCAGGCAGCATCAGAGGAGCAGGAAAGCTGACGTTTCGCGTCTGGACCCTTCTTCAGAAATGGGGGAGGGGAAGGGGATTCTGAAATAAATAGAGAGAGGGGGAGGCGGTGTTAGAAGGTGGATACTGGATCATATCGGTGGAGACAAGACAGACAGGTCAAGGAGGTGGGGATGAAGCTAGTAAAGGTCAGAGTAGGTAGGAAGTGGAGGTGGGGTTTGGTCAGTGAGGTGGGAGGAGTGGATAGGATGGAGAGAAGATGGACAGGTCAAGGAGGCGGGGATGAAAGGGGTGGCTGATCTTGGGATGAGGTTGGGGGTGGGGAGATTTTGAAGCTCGTAAAGTCCACATTGAGACCATTGGGTTGTAGGATTCCAAGGCAGAATATGAGGTGCTGTTCCTCCAGTTTTCGGGTGGCATTGTTGTGACACTGGAGGAGGCACTGTTGTCGTTTGTCACGTACCGAACGTAGGTGATCCACAAAGCAGACAAACGACAACACCTCCCAGTCGTGAACCACTTCAACTCCCCCTCCCACTCCTTGGACAACATGTCCATCCTGTGCCTCCTCCAGTGTCACAACAATGCCACCCGAAAACTGAAGGAACAGCACCTCATATTCCGCCTTGATAGAAAATTTTCTATCCATTTTCTGAAGAAGGGTCCAGACCTGAAACATCAGCTTTCCTGCTCTTCTGATGCTACCTGGCCTGCTGTGTTCATCCAGCTCTAACCTTGTTATCTCAGATTCTCCAGCATCGGCATAGTTCCTACTATCTCCTTGTAGCTAGGAAAATGTTGGTTTTTATGTAGAAGATAGGATGGAGGAAGGGGTTAAGGAGTAAATGATAGATGGAGATGGAGCCCAAAGAAAGACAAGGACAGTTGGACAGACAAAGGAGTGGATAATGGTTTGGCTAGGAGGAACAATAGTTATTAATGGGGACTGTTATTGGTAACAAAAGCTTGTGTTTAAAGCAGACTATGTGATAACAAGGACTGGAGTGTGGGGGTTGGGGTAAGGACATGGGAGAAACTCAAGCTCTCAAGTTATTGAACTAGATATTGAGGACAGAAGGCTGTAGAGCTCCCAAGCGGAAAACAAGATGCTGTTCTCCAAGACTGCGCTGAGCTTCGCTGGAGCACTACAGCAAGTTTGAGACAGAGATGATGGCCAGGGTTTAGTTTCACAGTTACCATTGTGATAATGCCCTGAAACATATTCTGTTCCCGTCAATTAACCATTTCATTCAAGTCAGTGTAATTTTATCTTCGTAAACATAGGGGGTGACACAAAAACAGACAGTAATATATGTGGCTGTACTACCAAAACAGTGATGCAAAGACAGGTGTACTGTAAAGCAGGCTTAGAGGAGTATCTTCTGATTTAAATACATGCTGGAAAAGTAAGAAACAGAGAGTCCAATAAAACACAGACAAGCATTCAAACTGATTCCCATTGCAGCAATGAGACATTGTTTCAAACTCACAAAAACTACAAATACAGCTTTGTAACCTCCAATATGTTTGTTGTATGCGAGATATCCATGGAATACGAACTGTCTGGATATTGAGGACTAAATGTTCACCATAGTAAGTCTGGTTTGATCCAGGGACGAAGAGCTGATGCTGCTTGCTTTTTACGGCCTTGTGACTATATATTACATTTACTGCATTCCTGCTATCCTGCATCATGGCTTTAACACACAGTAAAAATAAAAAGCAAATTAAGTGTTAAAGTTCATGGAATCCATTTAAAAAGCCAGAATTTTATGTTTATTTGTATGTGGGAAAAGTGTGTCCTTTTCCTACATTCATGTTTGACATATTCCAGCTATCCATATGTTTTAGTATCTGGGATGCTAGAGCGGAGGAGAGCTTCCTCTTGGATGCTCACTGTTTTCTTTCGAGGAGATGACATTCCAAAGCTGTTTCAGTTTCTTACAGGAAGTGGACTTTTGCCAAAAATGATTAACGCTGAAGTAGCATAACAGTTCCAGAGCTAAGGCAATTCCACAGGAGTCCTGGACTTGACATTATTTCAAACACATGTGAAATATTATTTAATAAATTTGAATAATGGAAGGATAGGATGAATGGTTCTTGGCTTGTGTTATAATGGTATTCTGCAAACATAGGAGACTCTCTTGTACTAATGACTGGAAACATCTATGTAAATAAACTTGTGTACACTTTATTTGAATAGTTTATTTTGTAAAGTCAACAACTGTTGAGTATTTCTGGTATAATGTAACCAAACCCATCAATGAAGCCAATTATGACAACACCCACTTGGCAGTTCTGTAGCAAAATAATAAAAGAGCAAAGCCCTCATGCAATACATTCTGCAGTACCCTAAGTTGGAAATGTCTTTGCACAGCTATTTATCCTTCAGGCTTTTTATTATTTTAAACAGCAATAATTTTGGATCTTTATTAAAAAGTAAATTAATTCAGATTGACCGAAACTGCACCTTGTCTCTGTAGGAAACATACTTTGCAACGAAAGCTTCTGTTTTTAAAAGCTTCATTGTTACCACTTCTTAAGTGGAAACAAAAAAACGTTTACTTCTCAAGGGTGAGAATTATCAACTGGTTAGGAAGCTTGATTTTTGATGAAAGAAGAAGCTCTCAAAAAAGGGTCTTGTGCTGCAGTTGTAGTGTCTGCGATAGGGATGTCGCAGGTCTGTGTTTCAAGATCCACCCATCCTGGAGGTGTATGATAACATGTCCACACAAGTTAATTAAAATAACTGTTAACTCTGAATCTGTCTTATTAACTCTTTTCTATTTTTATATTTAATATCATATATGTACGTTACCAATAAAAATTGATAGGAGTTCACATGTCAGGCAGTGCAAAAAACATCTTTATGGTCTGACTGGCATATTCTGTTGAAGGGCCTCATTCCAAATGTAAAGCTTAACTTCAAATGTTGACTGACATATGGACCTTTTTGAACATCTTCAGTTTTTTTTTATTTTGCATTCCCATCATTTGTAGTTTGCTTTTTCTCTGCTTTTAGACCAGTTTGGCAGCAATGCTGATATTTCTTGTATTAATTGGTGCAGATCTAAGCTAACACTGTTATAATGGGAGCATAAATACAGTACAAGACATACACAGATTATTGAGAGACTTGCTGTCACCTTGCTGAGGGCTGGTAACTATGGAAATGTTTTCCATATGCCTAAAAGTTGTAATATCACAACAACTAAGTGATGTCATCATATGGCAATGAAGATAACTTTATTTTTGTCTTACAAAAAAAAATAAAACATGAATAAAATTAGCTTATGGTACTCTTGTTAAATGTAGCTCTTAAAGGAATGAGGAACCAATACCTCAACCATAAAAATAAAAATTATATTTTGCAGAGTTTTTTGAGGCTTTGTCAAGTAATAGCGTTTCATGTAATTAACTGTTGATCATCAGTTAAAAAAATTGTGTCACCATCATTAACTCTTGAATTTTATGTAAAACTAAAGAAATGACAATTTTTCTGAGTGGGACAGTCACTTAGGGGACAAATTCAGTGAAATTATACTATCACAATGAAAAAGAGTACAGATCAGAAAAATTAAATTGTATTGCCACAGCCTCATCTCTAATCTGAATAACGTAACAAAATCAGCTTCTCGATTGCAATCTTATTGCTTTTGCCCCTTTTAAAGTTCATGAAATCAATTCAATGCACTTCACTATTTTGAAATTCCCCCTCTATCTCTTTCATATATTTTTTGATAAAATATTTTGACATCACAAAAAATCTCACTGCTAGGAGATTGAACAAGAGCTATTATATACTGTTTATTCTCACCATGCTCAGCTGATCCTAAGATCTTGCAAGGACAATCAAGTTGTTTCTCTATTGATGAAAATATATGTTTATTTTAATTTTCAGTTAGAAATTGAGAATGATATATTTAAAGAAAACTTATGATGCTGTTCATCTATTTTTCTAATGCGATTTTTTTCCCATATGTTTTATGAAGCATATGATGTTTAGTGCAGGTATGGAGGCAAGCGCTAAAGATGGTTTTGAATATCTGGATTTGAGAAAATTAAAGGAGCTGAATTTGTTTTCTTTGGAAGTGGAAAGACTTAGAGGTAATCTGGATGAAGTTTTAAATATCATGAAAGTGATCCAGAAAAATTGTTTACCGTGGTTCAAAAACAAAGTGTCAAAAGTCAGAAGTAAACAAGTTACTTTAAAAGAAGAAATTTTCAACTGTTTGTGTTTACACAGCCTTTTTAATAGCCTTGTAAAATAAGTTAACTAAGAAATCTATTAAACACACAATATATTTAATCAAAAGCAAATAATTCTCATTCTGATTTGGGATGCGAACGAGGAATGTGACATTGACAATGATGATGATTTGTAATTATGTCACTTCTTTTATGTAATAAATATTCCAAGGCACTTCACAAGCACAATTTAAAACAAGACCTGGCACCGAGATGTACAAGGAAGCAGTTTTTACAGCATGTAAAACCACAAGTTTGTGAAGCAGTGTCTTAAAGGTGGAAAATGAAGCAGTAAGATGGAAAGGGATAGGGAGAGAATTCCAGAGTTAGGCACTAAAGCAGAGCCATCAATGATGAAATGACTACAATTGGGATGCTCAAGAGGTCAGAATTAGAGAAGCAAAGATAGTTCAGAGGATTGTGTCTGGAGGAGATTTCATAGACTAGAAGGCGTATAGTCATGGAGGGATTTGGAAACAAAGTGAGAATTTTATATCTGTAATGCCTAACTAGCAGACATTGTGGCTCAGCATGCACAATGGTGGTAGAGAATAGGCAACGGGTGATAAAGAGAACAAGTGTTGGCATTGTCCGCATCTACCAAAAACATGATGGGGGAGGAATGACCATTACTCGTTCTCAAAAGTTCTGATAAATTTTAACTGTAAAACAAAATCATGAACTATTTCCATTAAATTATTTGTTAAATACTTTGTCAAACAAAGAGTTGGAAGAGCATCATTGGTATCTACTTATTGTAGTCTAGTCATTGTTTTAACAGGATCAGAAAATGGTGACAAACAGCACATTTTAAGCAAGCAGCGACTACCGGTTCACTATACTGTGACAGACACCACAGCCTGCTTGTAAACCCACCTTCTGTCAAAGTGCGCACTGCGGAAATCTCAATGTATGCCGGTGTATTAGTAATTTACCCAACCCTCTGTTTCAGACTGTTTAAAGTTTAATACTTCAGTGTTGATCAGTGTTTTCATGACACAGTCATGAAAGTCAGCTGTGTCACTATCACGCAATGTCAGGTTGAATAGTCTTTATGATAAAGTATGATATTTATCACACAATTTTATCATATAGACTGTAGAATGCACAGTCCATACACAGACCTTTTGACCTAATTGGTCCATGCTGGTGTTTATGCTCGATATGAGACTTTTCCCAAACCTTCTTCATCTAACCCTATCAGCATAATCTTCAAATTATTTTCTCCTCATGTTTTTATCTTGATTATTCCATAAATGCATTGATACCATTCACCTCAACCAATCCTTATGGTTGCAATCTCCACATTCTTACTACTTCATGGCTAAAAGAAAGTTTCTCTTGAATTTTTGGAAGTGTGTTTCGATAGCACTGCATCTCAGTTACAATTATTCAAATTGATCAATATTATAAAATAATAATGACAAAATAGTATTTTTCCAAACAACTTACTGAAAACTACATCCCAAAAAAATATTATTGAAGATATTAAGTAGTCTTAACACACTTAACACATTTGCATGGGACTCGTCTGTCAGCTAATTTAAAATAAACAGGTTAACACTGGTGTTAGAATAGCAGATAAAGGAATGCTACAACAACATGAGTCTGCCTCAGCCCATCTGCTGCAAAAATCCTCAGCAATGCCTTTGTCACCTCCAGACAACTAATCCAATACTATATTACAAGCCTCCAATTCTCCACTCCACGTATAATTCAATGTATCAAAGATACTGTCTGTCCAACTCCAAGTATTTGTGATATATCATTCCTGAACTTGTTGGTCTACATTGGTTCCTGGTTTCCAGTATGTCAAATTTAAAACTCTCACCCTTGTCTTTAAATTGTGAAATTCAATATCGAGTCCTGGAGGCTATAACGTGCCTCAGTGGAAAATGAGGCGTTGTCCCTCGAACTAGTGTGGTACTTTGTTGGACCATTGCATCAGATCCAGAACAGAAATATGAACATGAGGGAAAGGTGGTTTATTGAAATGGCAAAGAACTGGAAGGTTTGGATCATTCCAATGGACACAGGTATTCCACAAAGTAGTGATCCAGTATGTGATTGTCTCACCATGTAGACTGCCTTATGAGCAGCAAATACAGTAGACTAGATTGAAAGTAAAATGCTGCTTCAACTCGAAAGCATATTTGAGGCCTTAGTCAATGAAGAGGGATGAGATGGGCAATTGTTATACCTTCTACAATTGCACAGGATAGTGCCACAGGGGAGTGAGCACATGTTGGGAGTGATGGAGGAATAGACCAGGGTGTCACAGAGCGATTGGTCCCTATTTCTGTCTCCACAGATATTACCAAACCTGCAGAATTTCTCTAGCATTTTCTGTGATTGTTTCAGATTTCCAGCATCCACAGAATTTTGCATTTATCTGAAGTGAGAAGCATACAAGCAAGGCCTTGAGTAGATGAATATTCTTCAGAACAAAAAGATTTGTTTTTAATACAAGTCATTTCCCTATTTTTAAAGTAATGTGGATCCTATGTGCGGCTATATTTTGATTAACAGGACATAATCAAGATATAGTTAATACTGAAAAAAACACATTTTGTTGAAGTTTTTCATTCTCAACTCATCAGGTCAATTCACAAGAATATCAATTCAATGGGAAAACCAACATTTGTAATGCATCAGAGAAGGGTGCTAATCAACTTTGATTGGTTGAGGCATTACCATGGGGAATGCACCAATCAAAAATGATTGACAATTAATTGTTTGGTTTGTCTAAGCTTTAAATTAGGCAGATTGACTCTGGTTTTTCAGTGAATACCCTGAGAAATGAATCAGCAAATGGGCATAACCTATTTTATTGAGCTGAAACAGGCACAGTGCATGTACATATTCTTGTGTTTTAACATTTGTAGCTTGCAGAACATGTAAGTGCACCACATTGAGAGCCTGACTAATAATCCTAAATTGCTTGTCAGCATAGTTCTTTGCAGACTCGGGATTATGCAGCAAACGTTGTCTCATTGCAGAATCACATCTAACGTTAAACACTATGTTACAGGTTTTGCAAGGGTTAGCTGGTTGGATGAGGGTAACATCGTACTTGTTGTTAACAGTGGAAGTGATGCGCAATTTGATATAATCTGCCAAATCTGGTCCCACACTAGCACTGTAACTTATCTTCTGCTTTACTCATGGTATGCATGATAGGCAGAATGTCATTGTGGTTTGAGGGCAGCATCCCGCTAGTGGTGAATACCATTCATTTCACTATTGAATAGAAGCGACCTAAAACAGCTAACTTCGCTTAATACTCAAACTTGTGAGATAACCTACTCTTCCAATGTAATCTGAGGTAGACTGGCACTGTTCAGGACCAAGAGTGACTGCCCACTTCATTTTGAATTCATTTTATTTCTAATTCCTTAGTTTTGCTAGCCAGATAATTGCATTAGATGTGATCAGCACTGATAAGTTATGCAATAGCGTGCATTTAAATACTAGTTATTTCTGATTATTTATTAACAGTTAAGCATGCCAATGAATGGAATAATTAATTTCTGTCTTACAAGGCTCCAAAACTTTGATTTGCTAAACAGTGTTATCTTACAATCTCTGCTAAAATAGCACCAATTGAAAAATCTACACATTTTATTGTCAATGATGTGCATTTTTAAAAACCATGTCATTTGTCAATAAAATATGGAAAGTCTAACAGTAATAGTTTTGGAAGGATAATACATTACAGTGGAGTCCTGTTACTGTCATGTTTGATTTGGTTTATAAATAGGAAGCCCAAGCAGGAAGTGACAATAAAAGGGCTTAATTCCAGCAGTTCTCTGAGTTGCTTTAAAGCCAAAAAAGACTTAAAATCACTATGTTGCTGTGTTGTGGAGATTTTGGTAACAATGGACTATGTGAAGAAAACATTTTTCTATCTGGATTCTGTTACATTAATATTAGACTGTTACAAAGAATTGATATTACCCGCAGCTGATTTACTTTGGGTTAATTTTTGAAAGTACTTTCGCTTGAATAGTGATGGCATCATTGGAAGAAATGGCTGTGAGAAACTACTCAAGAAAGGAAAATATTTTATACAATAACATTGCCAAAAGATTTCGGCACAAAAGTAGGTCATTTGGCCCATCGAGTCAATCCTTAACAATCTAGCCTAGATCATTCTCTGCTATAAAGAATTCCACAAAGTCACTACACACTGAGAGAAGAAATTTATCCTCATCTCTGTCTTAAGTGGAGACCGCTTACTTTGAAAATATGTCCTCTTGTCCTAGATTCTCCTGCAAGAGGGAAAAAAAACCTCTCCAAATCTACATTGTCAAACGCTCTAAGAATTTTATACATTTTCATGAGATATATCCCGTCATTCCTCTGAGCTCTAATGAGTAGCAGCCCAACTTACTTACTCCTTCCTCATAAGAAAATCCCTCCGTATGTGGAATCAACCTACTGAACCATCTCTGGAATGCCTCCATTGACAGTATAGATAACAGGATCAAAGCTTTTCAGATTCTTGGTGTGGTGTGGCATTATGTTTAAGCAAGACTTTCCTATTTTTATATTCTATTGCCTTTGAATTAAAGGCTTACAGATCATTTGCCTTCCCTATTACTTGTTGAACATGAATGTTAGCAATTTGTGATTCATTCACAAGTATCCAAGATCCATTTTTGTTAGTGTGGCATCAAGCCCTTGCAAAATTGTCTTGAATGAGAATCAGGGGAAAATTCTCTGCTTGGAGTCATAACTTGCACAAAGGAAGATGATTGTGATTGTTGGAGGTCAACATTCAACTTCAGGACATCTCTGTAGGAGATCCTCAGGATAGCATGCTCAGACCAACCACCTTCAACTGCTTCCTCAATGATTTTCCTCCATCAGAAGGTCAGAAGTTAGGATTGCACAATTTTCAGCACCTCTCACACCTCGTCCAATACTGAAACACTCCATGTCCAAAGTGTAGCAGGTTGTGGACAGCATCCAGGTTTGGGCAGGGTAAGTGGTAAGTGATATTCACATTGCATAAATGCTAGGCAATGACAAGCTCCAACAAGAGAGAATCTAACCAGTGCATCTTGGAATTGGTGTATCCTCCATTGTCAACATCTTAAGGGTTATCATTTACCAACTACTGAACTGAGACAGCCACATAAATACTGTTGTTACAAGAATAGGCTAAAAGCTAAGAAGTCTGCAGCGAGTAACTCTCACATCCTGACTCCCCAAAGTCTGTCTGCAATCTCCGAGGCATAGGTCAGATGTGTGATGGAGTACTCTCCATTTGGCAGGATGAATGTAGCTCCAACAACACTCAAGATACTTGTTATCAGTTTGATCAAATAAGCCCACTTGATTGGCACCTTTAGCATTCATGCACTCACCAGCAACACACAATGACTGTAGTGTGGGCCAACTACAAGATTCATTTCAGTGACTCACTAAAATTCCCTCAACTGCTACCTGTGACCCCTACCATCTAGAAGAACAAGGAAAGCAGATGCATGGCAACACCATCACCTTCAAATTCCCCTCTAAACATAACCAATCCTACCTACGACGAGCTCACCAGTCCTTCACAGCTGCTGGCTCAACGTCACAGAACTCTCGTTCTGAGTACATTGTGGGTGTCCCTACACCTCAACAACTGCAGCAGTTCAAGAAGACAACTTGCCACCGCTTTTCCATGGCAACTCTTTCCATAAAGACACAGAATCCCATACTACAGATAAGCCACAGGTCAATTATCTGAAGCACCAACCATTGTTGTTCTTCTTACAACCAATGGGCTTCTGCTAAGAAAATACCTAATATTGAAGTTGAACGTTCAAACAACTTTGTAGATCAGAGTAGTATACAAGAGCTTCCTATTGATCCCAGTCCTCCTGCATGTGTCCAACACTGTTTCATTCACTTGAACCTTCAAGTTCATTCTATTGTTTATGATCTTGTACTCCTACTTTCTGATGACATTGCCTGTATGTTATTATCAGCATAAAACCAACTTTAAGCTGAAGCCAGAGTGGAAATGATACCATTCCCTACAGGAAAATTATTTTCTTCTCTAGGAATAGGAAGGAAGATCTCACTTCCTCACCTCTAGATGGTTTTCAAAATCTTCTTTGTTATTCTTTTTGATGACCAATTCATCCTTGTAGACAATATTCATTGATTCTTTCATCATTACAGTTACCATGGATGACGGTTGCAAATTCTTCATTGCAGCTGAAAGTGCCTCATTTTTTCAAGTTAACACTTTAGTTTTACCATGGTGTACAACATAGAAGAGGTGAACAGGCACTTCAGTTTGCTGTGTTCCATGACAAGGCACAGTGATGTTTTGGATTCTGGAGATTTGTCTCTTGAGTCAGTATTTCCTCAATTGGTCTTCACTGACTTTATATTCAAGTCATGATAAGTGTCAAAGCCAAAGAACCATCTGTTGCGAGAAGCTGCCATCCCACTCCACCAATGTGTTCAGCTTCCAACAAAATTATAAGGGAGCAAATACATCCCACACGTCCGCCAAGAGAGCTGAGAACACTGCTGGGTATTTAAGTTTTATGCGGAAAGGAATTCAGGATGTTGTGGAGAGATGGGGGTGCAGTGAAGAGTAGGAATGGATGGAAGTTGTAAATAATTTATGAGTTTGGCAGTTTGTAGAAAGACTGAACTTGGGGTGGTTGGGGTTTGCAGATGTAAGGTAAATGATTAACAGGTACCTTCACACTAAGAATAGCTCCTAAGCATGTGCATAAATAACAATGTCATGATGACATCAACTCACATGAAAGTGGGACCCAAGCTGTGTTTCAGAAATGTCCTCTCTTATAATCTCTTGCACATAGTTAATATTTAATAAAGGTTGTTGATGTTTACTGACATTGATATGGTTACTTACTATTAACAATCTAGAGTTAGCCATGCTATAAGTAGGTACCTCTTTTCTGACATAAATATGTTACAACAGATCTATGGAAAGGCATATTTTGGGGAAGAATAACCTTTTTAAATGTGCTAATGTCCAACTTTGAACCTGAACTCTTGGGTTGATGTAGTTTGCATTTGAGAATGCCTTACATCTCTTTTTCTTTCCTCAGATTCTTCAATGTCTGAATGGTGGAAAGCTCAGATTTTAAATTGCCAAATCTATTTTCAGACAATCTCAACTGCTAAAACAATGAGAAGTGCAGTAGATGAACATGTTTTTACATGAAACTTTTATGGAGAATCTTGTTACTAATGCCTCTAATATTGCTACTACCATGGTGCATGCATTATTAAACCACAGCTTTAGACATCAATGTCCAAATATTTACCTGACAGACATCCTTTGAAACAGTGTGCTGCTTACAGAAAATATGGCAGAAACCATATATCCATTCATAATTAATTCACATCATATGCTAGAGATTTGAAGTGAAGAATTTGTTTGATGCATTGTTATTGTGTGTTTGAATCTTGATTGTAGAGCCAACAGATTTGTGATTTCAAAACACCAATAATTTAAATAAAGATGAAATTCACCTGCCAATGAACAGGTATTTCAGAATGACTGAGCAATCCTGGTCCATTGCATGCCCATTTAGATTATTTAACTAACAATAATATTTTGAGAGTGTGTTCTAAATATAATTAAATTGAACCACTCTGTGGTCATTGGTATACATTTTGAAACAACCCAGTGCTTGAGCTGCCCTGCTGCACTTGAAATGATTTCAGCAGTCCTAAGCCAGAATTCTAGGTGTACTCCCTTGTAGCAGTGAAGCATCTTGCCTGTCAGGGAGGAAATTCTGGTCATAGGCCATTTGCCCTGTGGGGAGTGCACCTGCTCCCAGTGCATACATGGCAGGAGTGGCCTTTAAGTCATGCAGAAAAACACAACTCACTAACCCTCAGAGCCATTGGAGATAATTCATGAATGAGGGAAAATCAGAGCAGGATCGAGGATTGGAGGAATTAAAAAAGATTGTGCAGATATATTTAATGTCACTTCGGCAATTATAAATATTCAGATTTTGTCTATTTCCTCAATTTCTCTTGTAGTGAGAGTTTGCATTTCTTGATTGTGCTGTCAGTCAGCAGTGACAGCCGCTTGCAAGCACTTTGCAGTCACGCCGCATTGATTACTTGAGTCTGTCAATGTCACTCGGAGATACATGCCACTTTATAGGCAGTGCTGATCCAACACTGTCTAAATACAAAAGTACAGTCAATCCTCTGTTGATAAATCACATCAAAAAGCATAGATGGATGCTATCCCTTGATCCATAATTGGTAGCACCCTCTGCTGTCAGTAATGTTCAATCCCATGGTTCCATAATGGAACTTGGAATGGATCGACACCGGCAATGGAAATGCATCTGCTCTCAAAGCTCTTCCTGAATGAAATGTTTAGGTTACAATAAGTATTAACAGACAGATATCAGGAATATTACATCAACTATGGTGTAGTACTGGAACTGTAGCTTTAATATCTCAAAATCTTCTTGCAAGTGAACTTATTGCTTCTCACGTCAATGTTTTGAAGGAAGAATGACAAGTATATAAAGTTTGCCAACACGCGTGAAGAGAACTGTACTGAATGTAAAGAAATCATTTTATTCTTAGCTTTGCATAATGCTTTATTTGCATATTTACATTTGTTTTTAAATTGTTATGCCATGAATACTTTTCTTTGGGCTTTAGTCTCTGTTGAAGAGTGATAATATATAAGTTGGTTGGAGAAATGCCTCTTGATGCATTCTTTGCTCTACTTGCAGATATGGTGTGAATAAATTGTAACAACAATGCAGTGATTTACCGAACTTAAAATGAAGCAAATATTTCTTTGTTCAATCAAAGGGAGGCAGAATTTTGGAAAGAAATTGAAAATAAAAGTATAGTGATGTAGCCCTGATAATAGAGAAAAAAAAAATGTTATTAGCTGTATGGGGGAATGTGGAATCAGGCCAAGTGCTAAACACATTATTAATAATTAAAAAATATTTTTGAGCTTGCAATTCTTAATTGATCAGTCATTAACAGGAAAGGCGATGACAGTTATTACCTTTATATCCATCTAGATAAATGCCACATGTGAATCACAAACATTTGATTTCTCCGAGCAATGATATATGAGCAGCAGTCAGAGCAAGAACATAGAGAGAGTCAGAACATCAGCAATCCTTTAAAATTCAGTGAAAAATGTTTCTCTTATTATTTTGTGTAACTTCTGACATATGTTTTCCTTTAAGGGGTGGTTGTTGATGATACCATCAAGGAACTAGGTTGAAGAGATAGTGATCCTGACAGGACGATTGAGCTGAATTAACATATATGTCTGAAACCAAAAGATTGCTGAAGTACGTTGAGTTAATGACCATATCTCTACTGATGTTAATTAAGCTTTCCTCAAACTGCTTCAAGCCAGCTCTCTGTGATGATGACATCAGCAATGTCCATTATCACAAACTGACTCAGTTTCAGTTCTCAGTTACTAGTCCTCTCATAAGGAATGTTATTTACATGCAGCAATAAGGAAGAGGGGCTCATTTGAATTTGCAGTCATCTCAGTGAAATTATTCATCAGAGGCCAATATCCCATCACCAATAAATCTTTATTTACAAATGCATAGTCTTTGACAATAGCACTGACTCTTATTGAATCAGACATTTAGGGGCTCAATATCCCTCACACTTACCCTTTTATATCACCTGGGTCTCCCCGATTGGGACTGTAAATCTGGTCCAATCAGGGAACTCATATTCTATCAGGTCTAACTGGCTGACCTCATTACAATCACTACACATAGCAAACCCCAAACTTTTTCTCAACTAGCCAAAATTAGCCACCTCCAGCAGATTTTCACCAAGGGGACTGACTGTGACAGTAATTCTCAGGTGGGGATTTTGTAAGATTCCCACATTGAGATTAATTCAACATAGACAGAGAATCACATATACAGCTTTCCTGGATTCATTTGCTGAGCTGATACAACATTATTATAGATTGCCAAGGTGATGACGACTTGTTGGTGTTTGTGTTTTGAATAGAAAACTGATGGTGTAATAGCCTTTGAATCATTTTCAGAAGTTTCATGAGCTGGTTTTCTTAGGTTGACTACCTATCATAATTGGCAGAATATGATTACTTTAGTAAACAAACTGTTAATTGACTTTTATACTAGTTAGTTATCCAGAAACAATTCCCAAATTATTGTATCTGTGTCAATAAATGCTGTCAGCTTAAAGCCAATACCTAATGTCTATTCTATGGTTGAATACAAGAACCAAAAGAAAAAGACATTTCTCTCCTAAATTGAATTGGCTTGCTCAATTTATTGGGCTACTCATGCTAGGTGAAGAATTAATATTCTTACTTTTGTCACAAAATTTTGGTATTAAGAATATGTAGGCCAGTTAACTTATGGCTCATGACAATTCCTCAGCCAACACTAGCGGAACACCTCCTACATATGATGTATCTTGGGGTAAATTAGGAGAATCAGTGCTAAACAGGGGTGTCTTCATGCTGTGCATTCATGCCAAATACTAGCAAGATTGAAACCTTTCCAAAAATACGTTCCATTTTGAACTTGTAATAGTCTAATAGAGAGAAAAAAGACATTCATCAGCTCAGACTAGGTATGATAGTGTTCTTGATTAATTATAAGGCAATGCATCATTGGTCATTTTGCATCCTGTTTGTGCAGTTACTATAGCTTTGTTACAAAGGGATTCAACAATCTTTTTGTTACATCTCTGAAATTTTACAAGAAGACATAATCACAGCTTAAAACAGGCATTAAATATCAATAAATGATACTAAAAACATCAAATTTATATATCCATCAATTATGGTCTAAATTTTTGCCATGATAGAGAGCCTTTCCATTGTGGTGTCAATAGCAGATGAGACAAATAGCCCTAGTAACATCAATAAAATAGAACGTTCCATTTTCACAGGGGTGGGAATGGGCTTGGGTCAGGCTTTGTGCCTGCAGGGTATATGGAGGCAGCTGGCCACTTAACATATCAGTTGTCTCCACTGAAGTGGGATACTTGTAGACTTGGATTGCTAAAATTGAATTCTGCAGAATAGATCTGGTACATCCAAGACTGCACTTTGCAAATTTGTTTGGATAGCTTTGTAAAGGCAAGATATATTTTTGCATCTGGTCTTAGGACACCTTTTAAGGACCCAGGCGATCCTAGGAGCCATAAATGTGCATAAAAAATTCACTCATTTCTGTCAAACCCATTGGAAAAGTTAACAGACCTGTCAAACTCAACTGTTGAAACTGTCAAAATTATATGCCCGAATAAAGATTTTACAAGAACCTGTTGAAAGTTTATATAGGACTTGTGAAAGGAAGCTGTTAAGAGGAGTTTTCAAAATGTTTATAGGACCTGTCTAAAGAACTGCCCACATGAGTTGTCAGTCTGACAAGACATTTAAAAGTCCTGCTCTTTAATTTTTGGAAAAAGTATCTGAGGTGTCAGAAAGAAAGGATTTCTTGCTAGTTTACTCTGTCTGTTGACATTAGCCTGACTGTTTCATTACTGGATTAGAGCAGCTTAATTAATTTCACAATCTTTCATTAAAAGGGAGGTGTCTGCAATTTCTCAGTTTGATTGGCATCGAGAAATGGTTGTAGACTCTTTGATGTGGGACCATGAATTAATTTGTTGTTATAAGGGATTGTGCACTTGAATGAAATGTGGTTATAAGACTTTATTTAGTTGAAAGAGAGTAAATGCAGTAATTATTTTATAGAGAAGAGTGCTTTGTTTAATATGCTGAAGTCTGCAATGGACTCTTAAAACTTTATTTTATTTTATCTCATCCCTGCATGTGACCTGATGTCTACCTATGGTGGCTACTAGGTGAGTGAGTACAATAAGTGTAAGGGAATAGTGGTAGTGAGGCATGTATTGACATGGAAGGTATGAAGAATCATAGGGTTGAGTTGCAGGCCTTATGTTGGCAAAGAGTGCATGAGGAGTCATGGGTTGATGTGGATGGGATTATATCAAAAAAGGAGATAAGAAGGGTTAGGGCTAGAGGGATGTTCATTTATTGTGTTCTTTTTTGTATTAGCCAGTGCAACAAGGTGGACTTTCTGCTCATTTTGCCTGTGCACCTGGCAATCTACTGCCATTTTGTAGATATCCAGCTTGCCTCCCAGAGAATCAGGGCACCCCAGAATGACAATCCAAATTTCTGGGCCATTTTTTCATGAGCTGTGTTTGTGGAGTCTAGAAATGTCCTGAATTTGATAGTAGCAAAAATGCAGCTTGATAACTTGTGTCACAGATGAATAACTAGAAGGGAACAAAATACTACACCTGTTTGACATTAACTTTGAAAATGGAAGAAAACTCCATGAAAATCAAAAAAAAATGTTTTCCCTCATCTATTGAATGCAAACAACTTTAAATTACTTGGAAAAAGACTGAAGCTAATCAATTGTGTATCTTCACTAAAAACACAAATTCTTTTCTCCACCCATTATCGGACACAAAATAATATCCTCTAAATCACATTAAGCAGTCATCAGTCATTGTGAAGTGTTCCTGTTCAACCGAGACTTTACACCATTTAAAAAAATCTCGCACTGTTTTCATTGTCTAACCAGGAAAAGGGGAATGCCAAAATAAAGTAATTATAGAAGGGTATGTTAAAAATGCTCAAAAAGTAGGTTATAGCTACACTTATCATAGATGAAGCATAGACTCAATTTGTCATGCAAAATTCCATGGGTATGAGTAATTTTTTAGCAACTCCAAAGGTATACATATGTATTTTGAACTGGCACCAATTGTTTATAAAAACAGATCATATCAGTTGTAATTTGAAATGTTAAAAAATAATCTAAATTCCATCGTTTACTAGAAATTATTGGGTATATTTGCTTCCTAAAGTTGCACTCATTCTAAAATAACGGACTGTGAAGGTCGCATCAAAATTTCAAGATTCAGATCAATGACAAATAGGAATAAAGCCTCTGATAAGCCTTTAAAGCCCCAGGGAATCACTAAGACTTAAACTTGATCTTCCTACTGACTGCTATAATGCAGCTGCTGCCAGAACATACTTACAAGTGCTGATGATAGAACTGAAGACCTTTACAAATATTTAATCATAAACTGTAATCTATTATTAATTATCTCCACTTATTCTTACATATAATTAACTTCTCTGAAAGGGTAAATGTTTTGGCCTGAACAGATGAAAAAAAAACCTTCACTCTGTTGCTATAGGATCCAGAATTTGCCCTATAGAATGCTGTTAGATCCAATGAGACAGAAGCAAATCCTGCCAAATTTCCAATTTGTTCTTCAGTTCCCCATATGGTTTGTTCAAAAACTCTGTGAGGAATCCCTCTGGATTACTCTTAGGTAACCCTTTGATTGCTTCTTACTCGTTGCAGCTTTTGAAGATGGCTGACATCAATACTTAAATGAACCGATTTAAGTGGTGAAATGTGTCTGTAAAACTAATTAGATTTTTTGCTACAGAAATGTCCTGAATTTGATAGTAGCAAAAATGCAGCTTGATAACTTGTGTCACAGATGAATAACTAGAAGGGAACAAAATACTACACTTTGATGCCATGTACTGTATTGTGTTATTTCTTTTCTGCCTTTGTACCATGTAATATTTGATTTTACTTTTCATGTTTTCTAATCTTAGATGATCAACCAGGCCAATTTTCACTGTACTGAAATTTATTAGCTAATAACATTCTTTGGGTAAATAAGAAGATGCATTCTTACAATTTATTATTATAGAAATTTACAGCGTTCTTGGTTCTTTGTCAATAGATTAGCCAACAGTCTTTGTAGACTGTAACACGGGTATATCTGCTATTCTGGATCAAGAGGACCTTACTTTCAGAACACCAGTCGCCGAAATGTAAATGTGGAATATAGATTTTCTCATTTTTATTGAAATTGCCTAAAGCAGTCCATAATATCACTGATGGCACTTCAGCGGATTTAGACAAAAATGGTTTAATTTCATGGCTTCAAGTTCAAATGTAATTCAAATGATGAGAATACGTCGAATGTGTGTTAAAGATCTTATGTGAAATGCATTTAGACAGTGTTTATATACTTCTAACAGGCTTTAATCAGATGCACATATCTGCCTATACAAATATTTTGCAAGTGAGGATTTATGGTTAAGACAGGGTATAAGAATTTCACAGTTTTGAGTTCTTAAGTATGAATTTCAACTGTGTTCCTAGTCGAAAGCAATGCTCACAGGAAGCTGGCTCAAGATTCAAGGCTACAATATCATGCCCCTAATTCCATCCAGTACTCCCTTTGAATTGAAATTCCCCACTGAAGTCATGGATCAGAGAATTACTCTGTTAGAACTGGCTGACTCCGTTCTTTCACAATGACTCCTGAGATAGGAAACCTTACTGTGTATAATTTGGAAGTAATATTTCTGCATTCTGTGCCCACAGAAGTGTGTACCTATCAGGTTAGAAATTAACACAATAGCAATAATCTGTTTAAGGTATTTACTATAGTCTTTTTGTCTCAATCCAATTCCTTCAAAATGGTATCTAAGAACATAGGAACATGTCTAGTTCATTTCTGGTATCGAGCCTGCCATTCAGTATGATCACAGTTGATTGCCCACACCAAAGCCTTTGTTCCCACATGATACCCATATGTCTTATTTTATTGATATTTAGAAATCTGTCATTTTCTGCAATAAAATATTCACTGACTGAGCTTCCACAGCCCGCTGTGGTCAAGAATTCAAAGTATTCACAACATTCTGATTAATATTAAAATCTCCTCATCTTAGTCCGAAGCGTTTTTTGCCCTTATTTTAAAAATATGCCCCCCTGTTTAAGTCGACCCAATCTGGGGAAACATCGAATCAACGTCTACCCTGTCCATCCCTTCAGGTTTTAATGAGAGTACCTAACATTTGCCAAAATTCTAGAAAATACAACCCAAGTTTTCCCAGTCTCTCTTCACAGGACAGTCCTGCCATCACAGAGACAAATCTGGTGGCATAAAACAAAAGACTATGGACACTGAAGATCTAAAACAAAAATGGAAATTGCTAGAGAAACTCAGCAGCTGCGGAGAGAAAGCAGAGCAAACATTTTGAGTTTCTGAATAGAGGTCACTGAACTCCAAATTTCAATTCTGCTTTCTTTTCACAGATGCTGCCAGACCTGATGAACTTCTCCACCAAGTTTTGTTTTTGTTTCAAATCTGGTGTACATTGTTTGCACTCCCTCAATAATGATGTACATATGGGATTACATTATCGACTAGCAGACTAACTCATTCAAAACAAACTGTACTGTGAAGGACCATAATTAACAAATGGTGACCAGTATATTAGGTGCATATGTTGTATAACATCAAAAACTTCACAAAGAGCAATTCCTGTTTGACAGAACACATCTCTGATTGAATTTGAGTCTTAGATGAATAATGAAGGAGTTCCAATTATGGCACAGTAAAATTTAAACCTTGACCTTGCATGAACCTCTTTTTAATGATTTTGTTCCTCAAGCAGGGAATGGCATTTATACTCTCATTCTGCTCTAGCAAAGTTCACAGTAATGAAAAATTCGTTCTGAAGAAGATCACCGGACTCGAAATGTTAACTTTGCTTTCTCTACACGGATACTGCCAGACCTGCTGAGTTCCTCCAGCAATTTCCGCTTTTGTTTCAGATTTCCAGCATCTATAGTTCTTTGCTTTATTTTTGCAATAATGAGCCCTATTTGGAACCAAAACAGAAGTTGCTGTTAAACGTCAGCAGGTCTGGTAGCATCTGTGAAGAGAAGTCAGAGTTTACGTTTTGGGTCCAGTGAGCCTATCTCTGAGGAAGGGTCACTGGACCTGAAATATTAATTCTGACTTCTCTTAACCGATGCCAGACCTGCTGAGCTTTTCCAGCAACTTCTGTTTATGTTTCTGATTTGCAGCATCTGCAATTCTTTCAGTTTCAGTTTGGAACACCCTTGTTTTAATCCCTTAAATTAAATTAACATATGTTAATTCTTTGAAGTAAAGGTTCCCATCTGAGTTTAACAATATTTTAATACATTATCCATCCAATGCTGGAATGCAGATATAGCAAATAAATTTGTGCTACACTAGGATGGCACCAACAGTACGCATCTTCACAATGAAACACCTGTTCTTTTAGCTTAAACAAACTTGTTACTACTTTATAAGGTAAATAAACCAATTTGATTTGTTGATTAAAGATGAAATCTGCTCTGTATGCACACACAACAAGCAGTCCAGAGAAAGGGCTGTCTGTATCCTGTAATTTTTCATTAAAAGTTAAATATTTAATTGTTCACGATGACAATCCATTTTTCTACATGTTCAAAACCATTCACCTGTCATTCCACATAATAGGGTATTTTTGAATATCTAGCCTGCTAAGTGGAATGTAAGTGGAAGTGAAGCAGAAAGTGAGACTTCTGTGACTGACATATGCATTTTCAGATCCTGTTATCCAAGTTATTTGATTAACATTACATAGAACCTAGAGCATACATATCAACCATTCTGCCCAATTCAACTAATCAGTGTTCATTCTCCACAAGAATCATATTTGCTCCAATCACTACTTTTCATTCTGCCCCCATATCCCTCTCTTCCATTCTCCCTCAGGTAGACATCAAACATTACAGTAAATTCATCATGCTATGTGAACTAGTCTTCCACAAATTGTGCTTGACAATTTATCCATTTTTTAGCGAAGACATTCTTCCTAAATTCTTTAATTGAATGGCTACCTTTATCCCACTTTAATTGGAAGCAATTTATTCACATCCACCCCATCCAACCACTTCATGACTTAAAAAATTTCGAACAAGTCAACAGATCAAGATTCTGTTCTCTTCCCCATCCTGCTTGTTAAACCTGATAGTTGAAGCCTTTCAATTTTGGTAACAGCCTTTTCATTCTTTACTGCACTTTCTCCAAGACTCAATATATTTCTGTGGTATGAGAAACCAGAACTGAACATTTTACTCCAAACCTAATCTAGCTAAGACACTATATAATTGCAGTATTCCATTCTTTTGTATTAAATTTCTATAAAAATGAAAGATTGTTCTCCTTTCCCCTCTTCAGATTTCGTCAATTTATATTGCTATTCAATGATACTTTGTTCTGCTATTTTAATGGCTTCTTGTCTTAAGAAATTGTGGCCTTGTTATTCCTTCAATCAAAATGAACCAAAAGTACATGTTATATATTGAATTCCTTTTGCCATTCATTTTCCCCCTTTTGCAAGCTCCATATTATGAAGTATGTCCACACCCCTCAATACAATGGCTATCATCTGAAAAACATCTAATTTCTCAAGTTCAAATCATTCACAAAAATACATTGAACACTGGGTTGAACACTCACCCTTGCAGTACACCTTTTCCCACTTCCCACATTGAAAACTGCTTTCAATGTTCTCCCTTTATCTGCTACTGGACCCTTGACTGTGCAGGTCCTGATCTTCTTCATTTGTCTTTTACATAACACTTCATTGAAGAAAGCTTGTGTATGTCAAATCCAATGCATTGGCCTGTCTGCTCTGTTACTTCTTCAAAGCATTCAAGGAGTTGATCAATGAGGGTCTTCTTTTCAGACATTTACGTTCACTCTTTTTCATTATGTTCTGTGGCTCCAGCTGTTTTGTCATTTAATCTTTTGCAAAAAAAACAAACATTTTTCCTCCCATAACATGAAGTTCACTGGCAGCCCTTCACAATGTGGGCAGAGGAGTGTCAGTTACCAAAATATGGTGAGATTGAAAAAGAACAGATACCAGATGTCATGGACAAAATGTCCAATTTTCTATGCAAGGTAAATTATTGCACAATGTTCAGCACCATTCATGACTCCTCAGACACTGAAGCAGGCAATGTTTAAATGCAATAAGATCTGAACAATATCCAGACTTGGGCTGACAATTGGCAAGTACAATTTGTACCACACAAATGCTAGGAAATGACCATCTCCAATAAGAGATAATCTAACCATGCCCCTTAATACTTAATGGTGTTACCGTCACTGAAACCCCCATTATCAATATCCTGGGGTTACCATTGATCAGAAACACAACTGGTTGAGCTATATAAATATAATGGCTACAGAGCAGGTTAGATGTTGGGAATACTGTGACAAGTAACAAACCTCCTGACTTCCCTGTCCGCAAGCCTGTCCACAATCTATAAGGCACAAGTCAAAAGTGTGCTGAAACATTCCCCACTTTTCTGGATGGGTGCAGCTCCAACCTGTTTGATTGGCATCACGTCAACAAACATCTACTCCCTCCCCCACTGACGGTCAGTAGTAGCAGTATGTACTATCTACAAAATGCACTGCAGAAATTCACCAAAGATCCTTAGATACCACCACCCAAACCCATGACCACTTCCATATAGAAGGACAAGGGCAGCAGATACATGGGAACACCATCACCTGCAAGTTCTCCTTCGAGCCACTCTCCACCCTGACTGGGAAAAATATCGCCGTTCCTTCACTGTCGCTGGATCGAAACCCTGGAATTCCCTCCCCAATTCCCTCATTGTGGCTTTATCTACAGCACACTGACTGCTGTGGTTCAAGAAGGCAGATCACCATCTCCTTCTCAAGGGCAACTTGGGATGGTGAATAATTACTGGCTCAGCCAGCAACATCCACATTCCGTGATTGGAAAAATAAAGGAGGAAGTCCTACTTGTGCACCACTGTCCAGCAGAGCTCCAGGGCCATGTCCATAAAGCCAGCCATCCATTTTCTTTTGTCTGCCACATCAATTAAAAATGTCAGCAACTGTGCAGACTGACAGAGCTTTTCTGGGTATACATTGGTCTTCAAATTATGGCATTGGCACTAGAGATGTCAATCAATTTCGGGCCTTCAGGTGAGTGGTGTGTTGGTCCAGGTATGGTACATGGTGCAAAGGATAGAAATCAGTGATGATATTTGACATAAGTGCTGAAATATCAATTATTATGGGCATGGTAAAATACGGGGTAAAAAATGCTGGGTCTTGCAGCAAATTTCATTCCACCAAACTTGACGTGACTTGTGATTTGCCAATGAAGTCGTGAGGTTCAGTCCTATAAGCAGGTGTACCAACTCACATCACAGCTAGCATACACTATTCTACTAATCAATAAATTGAATACAACTGAGCATTAATATCACCATAGTTTTATAAAAGGTTATCTATTTAAATGAATAAATATAGTCAGAAAATTATATTATTCATTATTATAACTGTTGCACTGTGATTACACAAATTGCAGCAGTGTTGCACAGATGCAAACCTGAAAATGTTGGTCTGTCGGGAAGAAGTAAAATACTTTTCAGGGAAAAGCAAAACAAAGAAGAATTCTGAATTAAAAATGTTTGTATTTAAGTTACCCCTCTTAACTTGGATCCATTGCAATGTTCTGAATCCATTTTGGGTTCACAGTCTTGTCTCTCAGTAACTTGTCTTATAAGGGTCAGAATCTGCTTTGGGTCTGTTTCAGGGCAAAGTCTAATCAGTTATGATGTTAGATATAATTTGTGTCATATTTTTCCCAAGGGAATTTTTTAGACTGATTTTTCCTTCTTCTAAATTCTTTCAAGCTCAATAAATTAATCTATCAACACAAATTTAGCTCACAATTTTTTTCTATTTTATGGATCCTATAGTGGACCAAAACACTGCTAAAAATATAAATTGAGACATTTAAGCAGTTTTTTTTCAGGACGAGGACAAAGATCTAAAAGAGTTGCAGTGAATCAAAAGACCCTAGGCAGAAGAAAGCACATGAACATTAATAGGCAGTAATTATCAAGTTAAAGAGCAGCTAAACCTCAATTATGACCGTGGGCGTGCTGAAATGTCACTTAACTTGATAGCCATTGGGGTCCCTGTTGATATGAAATTTTAAAATCACTTACTCTCATTTTAGGAAAACTGCTTAACTCATTGGGAAGGGTTAAATTGTTAAGAAACAAAAAAAAATTCTTTATCAGGAAGAATAAAAGGAGGAATTCAGAAAGAAAAATCGTAAATACTGAACACAGGTTGTTTCTATTTGTTGAAGGGTGTCAAGGTGAACAGAGATGGATTTCATTGTTGTGTCAGTTTAGAACTGAAGTAAAAATAGTTAATTGGATGCTACAGGAAAACAGCATACCTTATACATTATTACTTGATATCTATCACTTCAGTCTGCTTTAGTCTGATTTGTGTGACCTTTTGCTGTTTTTCATTTCTTTTTATGTGATACAATGACAATTAAATCAATCAAATCTCCACTTCTGCTCATTTCTACATCTAATTTTCTTCCTCCTTTCTAAAAGACTTAGTTTTAAATTAATGAATACGACCAGGAGAGCAGCAGACAGAGGAATTTGCTAGCTACTGTCTTTTAATGTTGCCAATGTTTGAAATCTTTTCAACACTGCTCTTATAGCAAAGGATGGCACGTAGTGGGGATATTTTTACAAAACTCTTTAGGTGTAGGTGGCATCTTTAAACTCAATTCCTCCAGTTTCTTTTGTCTATTTTGATCAATACTGATTTTTAGTATTTTCAGATTCTCTGCTTTCTAGATTCCAGTTAGATAGCAGTTTATGTATTAATATATGCATGCTATTTTTCCTCCTATCTGACTTTATTTAGAACATAGAACATAGAACAGTACAGCACAGTACAGGCCCTTCGGCCCACAATGTTGTGCCGAACTTTTAGCCTAATCCTAAGGTCTATCTAACCTCCACCCCTACCTTATACTGTCATCCATATGCCTATCTAATAGCCGCTTAAATGCCCCTAATGAGGCCGACTCCACTACCCTCATACCCTCATTTAGTGAGGTCAATTTCTGTTGGTAAGTGTTAGCTAAAAGAGGCCCGTGTTTTAGGATTCCAGTTTCCAATCTGACTATAAAACTTTTAATAAGGCTCAAATATATCTCTCAATAGTTATGGGTTTCATTTGAAAAAGCTTTTTTGATGAATTTTCATATTGACTTGATGAGAAATGGGTAATTAAATTCTTTCCACTCTGGACACAGTTCCAGTTTTGGGTACCCCTTGGACAATTGTACATGAGTAGTTATAGTGTAATGACCCTATACCTTGGTCTGACAATGTTCCTAAGTCCAACCTTGTTAGTGCAGGTCGTTCTGCTCAGCTATTATCCTCAGTCATTGACTTCAACAATTTAACATCAATTTATGTCAAGTTAGTGTGAGTTTTGCGCTGTGTATCCACATCTGTAATTATATCTCATTTTGGATCATATTTACAGCTAGTAGACAGAGGAGATTATCTAGGTCAGACCCAAAACATGAAAATGAAACGCCTAATCTAAAGTATGAGCAATTCTATCCTGCTTAGTAAATGTTTTGTTAGTGGTTGTTATTTGAGCAACGTGCATTTTTAAAATTAAGCCATGGGATATGGATTTCATTGGTAACCACGACATTTATTACCTATTCCTTACTTAACTTGAGAGGATGGATGTAAACCATTGTCTTGAGCTGTTGCAGTCTGCATGCCGTTGGGTAGGAAGCTCCAGAATTTTAATCCAGGGATTGAAGGAAGAAGTCTGATAAATATCTACATTAACATGTTGATGTGTTGAACCTATCAAGAGTACAACAAAGTCATTGCAGGTAGGTGGCTATTTTATGAGCCAATGCTGTAATCATGACAGCAGACAAAAGTCACCTCCAACTCACTGGCTGACCCAATGGTGTTCATAGATATTTTGGAGAAAGGTGCTGGATAATATCTGATAAAACAACTGGGAACATTTTCTTATCTTGCAGTAGATGATGGGATTGTTACTACCTGACTAACCTCTCATTCCAAAGCATTCAGCCATCCATCAAGAAAGCCATTGAAGTAGAATAAGGAGAGCTATAGAAATGTGGGATTCGGATTGTGTACATAATTAGGCAGACAATCAACAAATTACATTTAAAACGGATAAAATCAATACAGTTCACAGGTCAAAATGAATATTTATTGTAATTTCACTTTAATTATGATTAAGTTAGGAGATTTAGAAAGGAATCTGTGAGTATTCATGATTTGTCATTTACAATGTCCTGAAGGAATGGTGAAGGAATTAAAAGAGGTAAATAAGAGACTAAGATGCTGGTAAGGTAGAATAAAAATGTATGTTAAAGCCTTCATATGCACTAATCAGATCACACTAAGATTACTGCATTCATTTTTGGTCACCACATCACTAAAAGCTATGAGAATTGTAAAGGGCACAGAGAAGGACAACAACACTTATCCCAAGTGTAAGGAGGACAAACTAGAAGAAAGATTAAAGAAGCTTAAGCTTTACAGTCAATAAGAAGGCACTTGAGGGAGGGGAATTTCATTGAAGTACATAACATTTTAATGGCACAGATAAGGTAATTACTACTTCAAAGTAAGCAAGGGAAGTACAAGTCAGCATAAGTGGAAATGAATGAAAAGTGATTTAAAACCTTTCAGGAAGAAGTACTTCATTTGAAGGGTAATAAATGTTAGGAATAATCCAGCAGACAGGGTATTAAAATGAAATAAGAATTGGAAGTATTTCATTACAGTTAGGTAATATGAATGGATAACTGAGGTGCACATGGAATTAACTTTGATAGGCCCAAAGACCGATTCTCCTCTTAGAAATTTCTGACAGAAGGGGCTTTGATTTCCACATTTAAGATGATGTCCAGAAAAGATGAGCAATTAAACAGGAACTGAGATTTTTGCCCATATCAGTTGTACTACGCACCACTTATCATGCACAGCATCAGTGTACATATGCTTTCAAATATTAAGTACTTTTGAAGAACTGGTGTATTGTAGGGAAGTCCTGTATATAACTATGCCACAGTAAGGTCATAAGAATGGTACTGAGATTATAATAAGATCATATGTTTCAGTGATGTAGCTTGAGGACAAATGTTGATCAGAACACCAAGTAGAACCCATCTACTCTTTCTTGACTGCTGTCTCACTTTTAAAATATTTTTAAATTATTCACAGGTTGTGGGCATCACTGGATGGCCAGCATTTATTGCTTATCCCTAGTTGCCCTTGAGAAGGTAATAGTGAGCTGCCTTCTTGAACTGCTGTAGTGCACTTGCTGTGGGTTAACCCATAATGCTGTAAGGGAAGGAGTATCATTCTAAAGACTGCTTGTAGCGCAGTACTATCGTGTCAGCCTAGACTAGTCTCTGTAATAGAATTTGTATTTTTTACATGCTTGCATACATATAAACAAAAATTAAAGCACAAATTAAACAGATTAGAGCGGAGCTTCTGTTGTATTGTGTTTTCAGCACAATTTGCCCTAATTTGGGGACATCAGCTCTAAGGTCGCACCTTCAAGTGCAAGTTCCAATGCTTATTTTCTGTGATAAATCCATTTTCAGTTATTTCAATTAAATTGTACTAAGTTACCACTCTTCAATAAATCAAAGAATATTATTCTACATGCTACCCTTTGCACTGATACCAGATAGATATCATGTTCAGCAATGTGCAAATATAGATGGAGTGGTATATAGTGTTAGATTTAAAATTTGAACACCCCTTAGCACTTTTCTGCCCATTCTGGCAGTTTAAAGTTACCCTAAGATGATGAACATAGGCACACTCCTGGCTGATCTGTGGCCTAATTCTATATGCCTGCCTCTGGCCCATATTCCTTAATACCTCTGTTTAAAAAACAGCTTATCGATCTGAGATTTAAAATGAACCAGCACCCACTGCCATTTGTGGAAGAGAGTTCCAAACATCTAGAATCATAGAATCCCTGTAGTGCAGATATTAGCTATTCTGCCCATTGAGTCTGTACCGACCCTCTCAAAGACATCTCAGCCAGATATCCCCGTAGCCCCACATTTACTACGGCTACTCCACTGAGCTTGCGCATCACACTAAAGGGGGCAATTTAGCATGGCCAATCTACCTAACCTGCACATCTTTGGACTGTGGAGGAAACAGAACTCAACAGAAACCCATAGAGACACAGGGAGAACATGCAAACTCCACACAGACAGTCACCCAAGGCTGAAATCAAACTCTGTCCTTGGCACTATGAGGCAGCAGTGCTAACCGCCATGCCACCATGCCACCCCTGTCTACTATCCTTTGTGTGTAGATGTGCTTCCTAACATCTCACTTGCATAGTCTGGCCCTAATTCTCAGACTGTGTTCTTGTTCTAGAATCCCCAACCAGGGGACGTAGTTTCTTCACCTAACCTGTCCTTTCCTGTTAACATCTCAAAGACATCAATCAGATCATCCCTTAACTTTCTGAATTCAAGAGAAAACAGGCATAATTTGTATAATTTCTCTTCATAACTTAATAACTGAAGTCCAGGTATCACTCTTGTAAACCTACATTGTCCTCCCTCCAAGGCCAATAAAATCTTCCGGAGGTGTAGTGCCCAGATCTGCCCATGGCTCTCTAATTAGAGTTTTGTGTAACTGCAGTTTAATTTCTGCGTCCTTATACTCCAGTCCTCTCGATATAAAGGCCAGCATTCCATTAGATTTCTTGATTGTGTTCTGCACTGTTTGTGGCATTTTAAAGATCTATGCACCTGAACCCAGGTCTCTTTGGACATCCACAGTATTTATCTTCATACCATCCAGAAAGTATACTGATCTGTCCTTCTTTGGTCGAACATGGATAACTTCACACTTGCTTATATTTAACTGCATCTGCCACAGTTTTGCCCATTTACTAAATCTATAAATATCCTTTTGTAATTTAATGCTATCATCCACACTGTCTACAAAGCTATCTAATTTTGTGTCATGATCAAATTTGAATATATGACTTTCTATGCCATTATGCAAGTCATGAAAAAAATGTGAATAGTTGGGCCCCTAAAACAGATCTCTGTGGGACACCACTGATACATCCCTGCAATTTGAGTGTCTACCTATTATTCTAACTTTCTGTCACCTGTCTCTTAACCAACATCCCAGCCATATCAGTAATTTGTCCGCAATTCTGTGGGCTTCTACCTTAGTTAACAGTCTCTCCTGTGGAAATTTATCAAATGCTTTCTGCAAGTCTATGTAACAACATCCATAGATATTCCCCTGTTCCCTACCTTAATCATCTCTTCAAAAAATTCAATGAGGTTTGTCAGGCATGACCTACCTGTCGTTAATCAATGCTGGCTGTCCTGATTAACCAAAAATTTTCAACTTGTTCAGTTCATTCTTCTTGATTAAAGACTCCTAACATTTTCCCCATCACAGATGTTAGGCTAACTGGTCTTGCCTCTTTCATCCTTCTTCTAAAATGGAGTGTCATATACAATTTTCCAATCCAGAGGGATGAGCCCTGCATGTAGGGAACTCTGAAAGATTATAGTTATGGCGTCTACAATGCGGTCCGGTGGAAACCATCAAGTCCTGGGGATTTAAAACTCCTTAATTCCTTAGTTTCCTCATTAACAATGTTTTACTTACATTAATTTTGTTCACTCCCTGTTCCCAATCCACTCTTAATTTCCTCTGGAGGGATGAACCCTCCATCCTACCACGACTGTCCAGAGGTGGTTAGGCCATTGGTTGTCATAGGATCAATATGCTAGTTGTTGTTTAATTTTATCAACCAAGACTGTGATTGTACAGCCCACTTTTTTCATTCTTTTCAACAAACTTTCCCTCACTATCCTACATGTTGTCAACTGGAAAGGTGGCAATTTTGAAAGTGGTTATGGTGTATAATAATACTAAAGAGTTTGGGACTGAATGCCCTTCCAGAAAATGTTGCATCTTAATATTTTGTTTGGTGTTTTTTCTAGCATGTCAGACTGGATTTCAACAGTTAAATATTTTATGACATATTCAATAGTTCCCATTGAGCAAATTTCCAACTTTAAGATTGGACAATTAACCATTATATTTGAATTAACTTATTAGTAAAATAACATATAGGCTTGTTCCTTGACAGTGGTCAGATTTTATTGGTTATGGGTGCCAATTGAAGTACACACTCGTATTCAGTTTCCTGGGCTGCTGATATTGTGCCTGTGATGGGCCTGTTTCCTGCCAGAGTGATGAGGCCATGAAATGCACGGAGGTGACCTTGTGATAGCTTCCTGACAATGAGAGGGTTGGCCATGGAAACTTTCAGCAGCATATCCAGAGGCCCAAGGAGCAGGCCCCTGCCAACAACAAGCAGCCCCATGGCCTCAAATTCACCACCAGAATGATGTCAGGTCATGGCATTTAAGAAACATTTCTCCCTCCTCTCAAGGTACCACACTCTCTCTTACAACCTCAGCATTAGCTATCCCTCGCAAGGGCATTGCCAGTGCGCTAACTGTGTTAACACAATGTACTGCAGGTCCAAGGACCTTTTCAGAATTGGCCACTATCCCAGGAAGATTGACACTGTGTTGAGTCTCGTTTGGTGCCCTCCAGGGACTCAGAATCCACATGTGGTCCTGACATCAGGACTCACCTACACTAGGGCATCCTGGCCACTCAGTTCTTATCTTCCAACAATACTTTCACGTCTAAAATCACTGCAGGCGGCAAACTGAAAGATGAGAGGTGCTCTATCGATGTGAAACTCTTAATTAGCAGCAAAATCAGTCACCCAACTGTTCACTTTGACTTTAGAAAAGCCTAATATCTCTCCTTTTATTCATCTTTCCTTTCCTACTTCCCAAAATCCATCTTCTGAAGGCCACTTTACAAAGCATCGAGGTGTTTTCTACATTAAATGCATTGTGAAAATGCAAGTTGATGTTATTTCGAGGGCGGCACAGTTGACTTCATCCTGTTAAAGCTGCATCTATCATCAATGTATACTTCAATCTCATTTCCATGTAGAGTGCAGAAATGTGTCAGATGACCTGGATGCATTGACACAGAACCAAAATAATAGAATTTCACACTATGTCAATTGGGAAAATGTCACCGTTTTAGAGTGCTTCATTCATGGTATACAAATACCAGAAATGACAGAAATTCATAGAAGCAACAGAAGAAATAATTTTTCTTAAAAAAATAACAATTAAATCAGATTTTGTCATCTTTTATTAGGCAGAAGTAGAAAGATGGTTCATTGAACCAAGTGGAATCCCTGAAGCTACCCAGCAAAAGTCTGCTTATCAATTAGAACATCACATCGGCAACTGTGGGACCCTTTGATATAAAACCTCACTCATGTCATGAACCTCATTTCAAGTAATTAGATCCAAACTTTGTCTCTCACAATTTGAGGATTATGAAAGACTATCCAATATCTTATCAAATCTATCTCCCATTAATTCAGTGTAGGGAAACATTTGTACTTTAGTTGAAATCACTGATCAGAGTTTTGTTCACTCTCCTAGTCTTCCAAATTGAAGTTAGGATGTATTAAAGATAAGAATCTTTCATGAGAGCTGGGTTTTGGCAAAGAGAGAGATAAAAATATAAATACAAGTGTATCAAAAGTTCATAAAATAGAAGAGTCAATCCTGTATTAATGAAATAGAATAGGACATAAATACAACTGCTGTATGCAGTGTGTACAAACAGAACAGTGAGTGTTTAACCTCAACTGGAAAAAGACTGGGTCTTCACAAAATCTCCACATTTCCCATTCAGATGTTTTGGAATCTATGTGCATGAAATGATGCTTCTACATTCAGAAGTGTATCAGGTGAATATAGTGAATGATTCAGTGCTGCGCTGGAACAGGGCCCTAAGCACTAATTAAGGCACAAATTCAAAGAACATGCTGGATCATTCAACACAGCGAATAACATTTGACTCAGGGTGAGTCATTCTAACATTTCTTTTAGGTAAGATAGTTTTGTTCTGCTATTTTCTGCTGACAGTTTAGAATTTGAAGTTTGTTTTTAGGGCTTTCTTAGTTCTACTTGTTAATGTTGACAGAAATTTAGAAGATTTGTGCAGTTTTTTTTGTTTGCATCGTACCCTTTTAAACTGACATATTGCAGATTGTTTTTTTCTTAAATATACATTATATATATATATGTATATAGATTGCTTTACTTTAAGTCAATGGGTTGTATTTTATTCGGCTGTAGCTTTATGCCATAGTTTGTGATATACTGTCTGGTGTCAGGAAGCATATTTAGGGAGCTGGCTGAATGGGTGACTGTGAGGAAACATAATAATTTGCATGGGCCATTTTGGTCAGATGTTTTCCATTTTTAAATGGCCCGGCTATGACTTTGATTCAGATCATATAAGTGGAATAATTTGTTTTTGAAAATGGAAGCCAGATTTCATGGTGATGTCAACTTTTCCATATAGGACAAAATTTCATCTACAACGTTCTACTGATATCCCTTGATTTCAATGAGAACAACACACTTATTGCAGTAATATTTTGTTTTATATTTCCTAATTAGCAAAATTGTGATCTTTCTGCAAGAGAATATTAACACATCTTCTGTGCTGGGGCTTTCATCTGAAGGAATCTTGGTTGAGAATGTAAAATACATTTCACTCAGAACCTTATGATTCCCACAAATCAGAAAATCTCGAAACCAGGAGGAGAAAGGACAATGTTCTAATCAAATATTCAAACCTGCGCTCTGAAAGAATATCCACTACAAGGCTCAAACAGTGAGATGAACTAAATTTGAACAAAAAAACCATCTGCTTCTTGAAGTATGTAACATAATTTAACATTAGCACAATATCCAATTTGTACTGTCTTGATTTTGGTTCATAATTTGCGCATTTGCTACCATATATCTGCAATCCCTCCATCAGCACTATTTTTCCCATTGTGCCTTCCCTGATGAAAGACCACCTACCTGAACTGTCTCTATCTTCCTCTATCTCAATAAATACTGGCTAACCAGCTGTGTACTACCAGTTTTTTTTTTGTTTGAAAGTCAACCACAGACATTGGTGTCGTTTACAAATTGTTCAAGCTTCACACTGTCTATGATGTCCTCAGAATAAGCATAACTGAGTTATTGCTGTGTAAGTAGCTGCTAGCTTAGCATTATCTTGCATACATTGCATGTATGATATTTATTTTTAAACAGTAAATTGCTCTTTACTGCAGAGCCAATATATTAAAATATTACCTAGCTACTCAATCAATTACTATTTACCAGACAAATAAATAACCGTTCAGCATTGATTTTGTTCCAGTTCCTGAAATGTCTAGTATCTCAGTCAATTGCAATAAAAATTCTCCTAAGTTTTGAACAGTATAGATACAAACAGTAAGACTCTCAGAAGAATAGATTGTGAGCTTTGAACTATAACATAGGAAACCAGTAAGTCCTGTTTAATCACAGTTCCTTGCAGCAGATTGATGTAGATTTTAATTTTTTTTTTCCAAAGTGAAGCTTCAGGCAAGCTCAGCTCCTGGAACCCCAAAGTACAATAACTTTCTGAAAAACTCAAGTGCACATTTGCCCTGTTGGCCACAGTGTCAAATGTATCCTATCATGGGTGGTGTGGGAACCTTTGGATCATTTTTTGAAAAAAGCAGCTTTCAATCACAGCTTCAGATACAAACTAAACCTATATAGTTGACATCATTTAGTTGTAATTAAATTTTTTGTTATCTTTCCAATCCAGTCCTTGATCACCCTCTCCATAAGCGAAGGAGTCAATGACTTGTCCCTACACATCAGTTAATTAAATTAACAAAAATCAGGAGCCACAAAAGCTGACTCTCTTTTCTACTTATTGTCCCTTCTTCAGCTCACAGGTGATATTTCGGTCATAAACTCAGAATCTCTCATTTTTCGGCCCAATATACATGATGCACCAGGGCAAAGCTTTCTCTTGGTCTCTCCCATTACTTTCCAGGCATCTCAATGGTGGAAGATAAAACAGAAGACAATCTTTGCACACCTGCAAAAGCATTTATTCACATCACAAGCAATGGCCTCCTGAACCTAAACCCTAGTTCCGGGCTGTTCCTATTTATAGGGGCCCAAGTGAATCCCAAGTCAATATCCACCACCTACACCAAATTTCACATAATTAATATAGAACTACTGTCTCCAAATTGAGTAACCTAAAATATTTCCACTGAAGAACAGCTCTACAAGACAAGGAAATGCTTTGAAATGTCTAATTGCAAGAATTTCTGACTTTTCAGAGTAGCCTGAGCAATTTGTTAAAGATATTATTGAAGGATGGCAAGTAACATTGCTTTTTTATCCTGATCTTATTTTTAAAGTACAAATTGAAGACAATTGTAATGGCCTCAAGAACAAAGCAATTAAGTTAGCAGCCTTTTCCGGATTCAACTTGGCAGAATTACAAAAGTATTCATATTTCCCAGCAACAGAATACAAACTGCCCTTTTCAAAGCTGAACTTCACACAGGATTTCATAAACTTTGTAAAAGTTGCTGATCTTAGCAATGAAGCATTGCTGCAATAATAAAACAGATCACATGAAGTAAGCCTAGATCATTTCAGTTAGGATGCCTTTTTGTTACCATTCTAGAATATGTTATTCAATTACAATGGAAGAAATTGAGAATAAATATTTTAGGGGACTTTGTAGTATGCTATATATTCTTTGATAGTAAACTACATTTGCTTCTTTCATTGCCAATCAAAGTTCAAACAATGTATGCTTCTATTTAACATCTTAAAGGAGGGGGAGAATATATTGTTTTGTAAAGCTACTAATTCTTAGGATGTGGACCTTATCAGTATCAAGAATGAATATAATTTAATTCATCTTTTGTACAACTGAGTGTCTTGTTAAGCCCCTTCAGCAAGCGGTTCGGAGTTATCCAAGGTGGTGTGAGATTGGGGGCATATAATCAGTCACTTGAGGGTTAGGACAGCAGATATCTTTTCCTGAAAAAGGACAATTTGTATTTTTGTGAAAATCCCAACAACGTCATGATCACATTTCCAGATACCATCTTTAGTCAGTTGTGGCTTAATTGTTGCACTCTCTCTGAGTCAGAAGGTCAAATCCTGCTACGTCACCTGGGATATATTGCTCAGGCCAGCATTTCAATGCAGGGTCATGAAGTCAAAGAGATCTACAGCATAGAAAAAGGCCCTTTGGTCTATAGGGTCTGTGCCAGTCAAAATCAACTACCTAACTATTCTAATCTTATTTTTCAGTACTTGGCCCATAGCCTTATATGCCTTGGGATTGCAGATGTGCATCTACATACTTTTAAATGTTATGAGGTATTCTGCCTCTAACACCCTTATCGGCAGTGATTTCCAGATTCCTACCACCCTGTGGATGAATTTTTTTTTCTCACATTCCCTTGCAAACTTTCTGCCTCTTACCTTAAATCTATTTCCCTAGATTTGATCCATCTGCCAAGGGAAAAAGTTTCTTCCCTTGCTTTCAGAGGGTTTTTTAAATTCATTCACAGGATGAGGGTGTTGCTGGCTAGGCCAGCATTTATTGCCCTTCCTTAATTGCCCAAAGGGCAGTTCAGAGTCAACCACATTGCTGTGGGTCTGGAGTCACATGTAGGCCAGACCAGGTTAAGATGGCAGTTTTCTTCCCTAAAGGACATTAGTGAAATAGATGGGTTTTTCCAACAATCAACAATGGATTCATGGTCATCATTAGACCCTTAATTCCAGATATTTATTGAATTCAAATTCCACTATCTGCTGTGGCAGGATTTGAACCCAGGTCCCCAGAACATTATCTGGGTCTCTGGTTTAACAGTCCAGCAATAATACCACTAGACCATTGCCTCCCCTATATTTTTTGGACATATTTTGGATGGAACTTTGAACTGGGCATCAACCTGCCCTGTCATTGCCACAGAAGGCTGTGGAGGTCAAGTCATTGAATGTATTTACAGTGGTGGTAGATAGATTCTTGATTAAGGGAATCAAGAGTTACAAGAAGAAAGTAGGAGAACAAGGTTGAGAAGCATATAGGCCACAACTGAATGGTGGAGCAGACTCAATCAACCAAATGATCTAATTCAATCTTATGAATGCACAAGATTCCATGACACAATTTTTGAAGAAAAGCAAAGGAGACTTCTGTGTCATTCTGCCCAATATCTATTGCTCAAATTGTTCACTGAGAAACCAGATTATGTGATCATTATTGCTGTTGTTGAGGTCTTACTGCATAGGACCTTGCTATTCACATATTGGCTATGTCTTTCCTTTATTACAATAATGACTACATTTCAAAAATTAGGTTAAAGGGCTGTTCTGGTGCAGTAGTAGTCGGCCTACCTCTGAGCCAGGAAGACAAGATTCAAGTTCCACCTGCTCCAGAGGTGTGTCATAAGATCTCTAAATAGGTTGATTAGAAAATATCAAAAAGTGCTTTATTAGCTAAAATCATTTGGTATGGCCTGAGGTTGTGAAAGACACTATATAAATGGAAGTTCTTTCTTTCAGTTCCAGTTTGGTTTGTGCCCTATTTACAGTTTATAAACCTTTGTTTCGGTTAGTTAGGTAGCAATCTATAAGCTGGACTCTGGCTTCTTACATTTATCGTGTTGAAAATGCAATTTGTTCTGAAGGTTACCAATTCCTATCTAAAGAAAGATTAACCTATCTTTAAATGTACAGTTGTCTGCATGAAGCAAGGTGACAAAGAGGTAACTTTTTGTCACCATCTTTCTTTTGAAAGAACATTAACATGGAACAAGTCTTATTCTGATATTTTGGGAAATGACTTGCTGACTGTGGGTGGGATAATGCAGACTATGGTTAGAGAATGACACATGGCATATGTGGATATGGCACTGCTTTGATAGCAGAATTTTTGCATGGTATTTATTAAAAAAGAATAATTTTGTGGCATTTCTGAAAATTCTGGTATTATGCAATGCTTCACTAAAACGGAAGCTAGATTCTGCAATTTGCAGAGAACAGAAATTTCAAGGTGAGTCATTGGGTCATCTTTATAGCAAGAGCCCTGTCTGCCTATCCAAATGTGTTAATCACACTCACAATATTGCAAAAACAGAAACCTTTCCTTTAGCACCTTTTAATATCATAACAATGTCCTGTGACATTTCACAAGAAAGTTACCAGAAAAAAAATGACTGTACCGCACAGAAATCTTTCTACAGGTGACCAGCAATGTGGACGAAGAAGTCTTTTTTAAGAAGCGTTTTAAAAAGAGGAAAGAAAACTAAAGAATAGACAGTTTTAGGGAGAGAAGATGAGGAACTTAAAGGCACAACTGCTAATTGTAGAGCTATGTGTATTTCTGATTTACAAAATGGAGGTATGCAGAATGCAGAGATCTTGGAATTTGATAGGTCTTGACTAAGTTAGAAAGGTGGGAGTGGTGAGACTCTGAAAAGAAGAATAAGGGCCATTTTAGTTAATAGCAGAAGTCAGAAACTAAATTGAAAAGTGTAATATACAATTGCTGACGTCAAATCGAGCAGCACCAACGTATTACCAACACTAGGGCCCGAATCATGTCATTTTGTTAAGTGTCATTTCATCCAGTTCTTTGGAGAGTGTTTTTCACCACAAGACCTATCATGATCTCTTACTGTATCGTACCAAAGTCACCTCATTAATTAGCTACTACATCCCTGTGGCACCCCTCTCGCCTGATTCTAACTCCATCTTGCCACAGGCCATTTCTGGAAGAATTAATCACTCACTGGATGAGGCTGGTGGGATGTGAACATGATGTCAGAGATGGAGAGGGGGTGGAGCAGATAGTCAGTGCTACTTCAGTTTTGATGATATATTGCTTCCTTTTCCTCTGTACCCTGTAATACCCGTCAGATAAGTAATTCTGATATCATTCCTTCAAATCGAGAGGGTCAAGGTAACTCCATTCTTCAGCTGATTTCCTCATTATTGTTCTTTTTAGTCACCTTAAGAAGAACCTAGCAAGTTCATCCCACGTTCTCAGCACCTTGTGACACGTGCCATTAATCATTCACACCAACCACTCACACAGAAGATTTCCGTCATCAAGGGATCCCACAATTGAACGAATGGAATTTAAATTCAATTCATAATTATGGATTTGAAAACTAGTCCCAATAATGATAACCCTGAAACCATTGTTGACTATTTTCAAAACTCATCTCATTCACTATTATCATTCAGGCAAGGAAATCTGCCATCCTTACCCTTATCTGTCCTACTTGAGTCATCATAGCTACGGTAATGTGGTGGATGAAAAGGTTCTTCATCAAATCCTCCTTGCAACTGTTGTTCAAAACCTGTGAGCCCTCAATTTTTTATCACCAGTGGGAACATCATTTCTTTGTCTGTCATTGTCTTGCAGAGACTTTTATCAAACTGACCTCTTCATCTCAAACCGCTGCCACAACATCAATCGCTTGGATCTCTCCACTGCTCTCACTTACTCCAACCTCTTCCCATTGGAATGTGCAGCCCTCCACTCCCTTCGCTCCACCCCCAAATGCACTATTAGATTCACCGACAAGGGGGACACAGTGGTAGTATGGTGTACTGACCTCGCATCGCTGAGGCCAGATGCTAACTTTCTGACATCTCCTCCTCCTGTCCTCTCAATCATGACCCAACCTCTGATGACAAGGCATCATCTCCCTGACCACCAACAACTTCATCACTTCAGGAGATCTCCCATGCACAGCCTCCAACCTGATAGTTTCCCAACCCTGCACTGCCTGTTTCTATCTCCTACCCAAAATCCATCAACCCGACTGCCCTGGTTGACACATTGTCTCTGCATGCTCCTGCTCCACTGAGCTCATCTCCTTCTACCTCAACACTGTTGTCTCCCCTTTGGTCCAGGAACTCCTCACCCACATTTGTAACACAACTCACAACCTCCACCCTATCCAAAACTTTCAATCCCCTGGCCCCCAACACCGCATCTTTACCATGGACATACAGTCCCTATACACCTGTATCCCTCACAAAGAGGACTTCAAAGACCTTCACTTCTTCCTCTTGCATAGGCCCAACCAATCCCCCTCCACCGACCCTCTCATTCGCTTGGCTGAACTGGTCCTCACTCTCAACAAATTCTCCTTCGATTCCTTCCACTTCCTACAAACCAAAGAGGTTGCCATGGGCACCCGCATGAGCCCAAGCTATCCCTGCCTCTTTGTAGGATTTGTGGAACAGTCCCTCTTCTGCGACTACACTGGCACCATCCCTCACCTCTTTCTCTGTTTTATTGATGCCTGCATCGGTGCGGCCTTGTGCTCATGAGATGAGCTCGAACAGTTCATCAACTTCGCCAACACCTTCCACCCTGCCCTCAAATTCACCTGGACTATTTCTGACACCTCCCTCCCCTTCCTGGACTGCTCTGTCTCCATCTCCAAAAACCGATTCACCACCGACATCTATCTCAAACTCACTGACTCCCACAACTACTCTGACTACATCTCCTCTCATGCACCCTCATGCAAAAATACTATCCCATACACCTAATGGGGGGGGGGGGCAATAGCCTAGTGGTATTATCACTGGACTATTATTCTAGAGACGTAGATAATGTTCTAGGGACCTGTGTTCAAATCTCACCATTGCAGATGGTGGAATTCAAATTCAATAAATATCTGGAATTAAGAGTCTAATGATGACCATGAATCCATTGTTGATTGTCAGGAAAAACCCATCTGGTTCACTAATGTCCTTTTGGGAAGGAAACTGCCATCCTTACCTGGTCTGGTCTACATGTGGCTTTAGACCCACAACAATGTGGTTGACGCTTAACTGCCTTTTGGGCAATTAGGGATAGGCAATAAATGCTGCCTAGCCAGCGACACCCTCATCCTATGAATGAACAACAAAAAATTCCTCTGCTTCTGCCACACCTGCTCCCAGGATGAGGCATTCCACTCCATTACTTCCCAGATATCCTCCTTATTTAGGGAGCGTAATTTCCCCTCCTGTCTAATTAAGATGCCCTCAACCGCATTCCCCTCCATTTCCCACACTTCAGCCCTCAAACTCCCTCCCCGCAACAGCAATAATGACAGAATCCTCTTAGTCCTCACGTACCACCCCACCAACCTTCAGATCAAACATATCATCCTTCGACATTTTTACCACCTACAAGCAGAGCCCACCACCAAAAAGATATTTCCCTCCCCACCCCTGTCCACTTTCCGCAGGGATCGTTCATTCTGTGGCTTCCTTGTCAGCTCTACACTCCCCTCCAATTCCTCCACCAGATCCGGTATCTTTCCCTGCAACCGCAAGAGGTGCAACACCTACCCCCACACCTTCCCTCTAACCTCTGAGCAAGGCCCCAAACTATCCTTCCAGATCCAGCAGAGATTCACCTGCACTTCACCCAACCTTGTCTATTGCATCTGTTGCTCCCGATATAGTCTCCTCTATATCGGGAGACCGAACACAGAGTTGGGGACTGGTTCGCGGGGCAGCTGCGCTCTACATACAGCAAACAACCAGACCTTCCAGTTGCCATCCATTTTAATTCTCCCTCCCACTTCCCTGATGACAGGTCCATCCTTGGCCTCGTCCACTGTCAAAGTGAGGCCAAATGTAAACTAGTGGAACAACACAGGATATTTCACCTTGGAAGCCTACAACTCAAAGGTTTGGTTTAATTTAACTTACTTGAAAAGAAACAAGGAAGTTATTGGTTTGCAGTGATTTGCTTCAACTGAAATATTTTGTGTAATTCAGGCATTATGCATTAGGATGGACATAATGGCCTTAGAGAAGATGCATGAAGATTTACAAACATAATTCCAGGGATGATAGATTTCATTTACATGGATAGATTGGAGAAACATGGGGCATTTTTGTTTCGAAGAAGGTTGACTTAAAGGGGATTTGATAGAAGTGCTCAAAATCATGAGGATTCAGGACAGAGTAAATGGAGGAACCTATTCTCGTTATTGGAAGGGTTAAGAATTAGAGGAAATCAACTAATGGTAACGGCAGAAAAAGCAACAGCAGTATCAAGAAAAGCATTTTAATGCAGTGAGTGGTTAGGACCTGAGAAAAACTGACCTACCCTCTTGACTGGAAATGGATGAATCTCTTCTTTGATTGTGATTGTATTCCCTGATTGACTGTGGTTCATCTCAGTAAGGACTGTTCCACTATGACTTTCACACAAGGCCATTTGCTTGAATCACAATAAGTGCACCCTCTGTGTAAACTGCTGACACATGCTGCACATGGGATGTTGAGGTGGCATGGTGCCATGCAATGACATGTCCAACCCCTTGACTGTTCTGTGCTCCCCACTTTAACAAGCTCCCTTTCTCTTTTTCTGTGTTAAAAAAGCAATGTAAGTCACAAAGGCTGGCTACTTCTAATAGCACTGAACTCCATGTGTACAAAGAATTTGACATGAAGTAGAAAGACTGGCAGCCTCCATGCAAGTGCAATGTGAGTGAATGCTAAAAAAAAACTAAAGAGCCATAAGATGCCTACGATGCAAAAATCAACCTGGCAGAAGCATGCAAGATGTCCTTTAGCTCCAACATAAAGTGTTGAAAGGCTAAAACAGTGCCTGGGTTGTTAGGTGAGCAGGCATAATGATTGTGTTGATGCTGAACATTTCAGAATGTGGATTTTCATACTAGGGAGGCAAAAATTCCACCCTTCATCTCAACAACAGTAGTTCAAAACTTTATTTGTTTTAATGGTATGACTGACGTTATAAATACATTTGGATTTCATGATTAGACGTCACAAAGATTTGGCATCACCGTCACACAACCTGGTCAGCATGTTTAAGATCATGGGTGCTTTGCTGATTAATTGGTGGAAAATCTCACGCAAACCATTCTGCTATTCTGCTTATTGAATACAATGTCTTGATGATGTGTTTTGATCATAGAATAGTCACATCACAGAATGAAGCCATTGGTTTGTTGTGTTCATGCTGTTTCTCTGTTTCTCATATCATCTCTCATAATCCTGCAAATCAATTCTTTACAGGTTCTTATCTAATTCACATAGGAATTGTAGATTAGGATTCAATCTACCGCCACACCTTTTCAGGCATTGCATTCTGGGTACTAATCCATTGCCCAAGCATATCCCTTCATCTGTTTGCAATTGGCAGAGCCTTGGCCATATTCAACCAGCCTGTGCTTAAAGAACTCATAACATAGTGTCTACTGTTAGATATAATTCTACAATTGTGCACCTTTTACACAATAGTCCTGAATGTGTTAAGAAGTACATGAAAAAAAAAGATCAGTTGGGCCACAAAGCGACTCACTTATGACAAGCTGTATACATTCATACTTAGGTGCCTATTCTCTGCAGGAAAGGAGAAAGATGTCTAGTTATTTTACTATGTTTCAAGTTAAAGAAATATATGGTGTTGGGGGGGCAACGATAATTTATTGGTGTGTTCTCTATGGCAATGTCTTGACTAATCAGAGTTGTTTTGCCAACCAATCAGCACCTTTTTCTCATGCTGTATAGATTTTTTCTCCCTTTGAAATTTGACATTCTTTCACTTGGCCTAATGAGCACAAGATGGAAGTTTCAACACTATGCCTCTTTCTTCAACAATACTGAAAATAGATCTTCCCTTTGCCACCACTTCTTTTTCCAATCACCTTAGAACAATGCTATCTGGTTTTCAACTCTTTTCTTCCTATCGACTCTGTTGAGACCCCAGATTATTTTGAAGATCTCGATCAAATCTCCTCTCTATCTTCTCTTCTATAAAGAAACCAAACCCAGCTTCTCCAATCTATCCAAGTAACTGAAAACCCTCACTACTCGAACCATTTTCTTAAATTTTTTCTGTGCCCTCTCTAATGCCTTTGAATCCATCCTAAGTGTAATGCGCAAAGTTCCAGCTCAGGCTTAGTCACTGTATTTTCTTGATTTTGTGCTCTAATCCTCTATTTACCAAGTCTATAATTCCAAATGCTCTTTTAATCGTATTTGTGACTCGTCCTGCTACCTCCAATCAATCTTATTTTTGCGAAGAGTTCTCTGTTCCTTCATCCCTTCATGATTATACTCTATTTATATTGTCTTTCTTTGACCTCTCTATCAAAATGCAGCACTTAACGCTTCATTGCATTATATTTCATTTAATACGTTTCACCAATTCCACAGCCCGGCTAGGTCCTTTCAAAGTTTATCAATATCTTTTTCGCAGTTCATAATACGTCCAAATATTGTGCCATCTGCAAATTTGAGACAGTGCCCTGTACACTCAAGGCTAGGTCATTATTGTATCAAGAAAAGCAGTGGTCATACTACCGACTCCTGGGGAGCCCATACCTTCTTCAGTATGAAAAACAGCTGTTCCGTCCAACTTACTGTTTTCAAGAATTCAGCTGAATATGTATCCATGCTTTTATTCCATAGACTTCAACTTTGCTGACCAGCCTGTTTATATAGCAATTTACCAAATGTCTTATGGAAGTTCATATTCACAACATCAGCCATATGACCATCATGAACTCTCTTTGTTAGCTCATCAAAAAGACTTTACATTCCTCCCTATACATTTCAATAAATATAGATACTATTATTTGAAATTATGGTGGCAATGATTGTAGACAAAGTTAATTGAAACTAGATAGACTTAAGTGCTGGAATCCATCCAAATAGTTCTAAGCTGGCCTAATTCAGATGTAAGAAAAAAACCCCACACATTTAAGCATGGTGTTACTTTATGAAAGAGACAGTTCAAGTTCTTATGAGGCAGAATGTGCAGATGAAATAATGTTTAGGTATATTAGAAAAAATATTAGATGAACACCTACTCGAATGAAATAGCTTTTTAACTTAAATGAATTGAAATTTGTCACTCAGGGAAATATTTGAATGTCTCATCTGTCACCTTGAAATATACATGTGGTCGAGCCTCAAGGGTAGATGGCAGCTCAGCGTGTCTTAAGAGAAGGGGTTGTGAAGTGAACTTTTATATCCTTCCCCTTCATAAAGTGTGCACAATTGTCCTGTTTTCTGAATGAGCTTTGAATTGAGTTTCATTCAGAAGCGGATGAGGAAAGAAAATCTGTTCTCCCATTCAAGATTAATTCTCCAGTATTGCACATCACGTTCCTTGTCAACATGTGTGCTACACATGACCTTGCTTAAGTGGGGACAGAGTGTAAGAGCAATTTTTGTCAGAAACAATATTTGCCAGAATCTGCGAGAATTATAAAGCTACATTGATATTGGCAGTTTATCCAGTTTTTAGGTAAGTATTTAGATATCCAACTTTTGGACTTGACATATGTCTGTGTTTTGATATGTGGTAAACACCATACAGAGAGAACCCACGCTGAAAAAGACACATAGTGAGTTAAAATAATTGGACTGAATTAAATCACTTTAATTCATTTGTAGCAAATGTTTCTATTTTTGTAAGTTTTCAGAGCCATTTTCAGGAAATCCTGTATTTCCCAGGGTGAAATCAGATCCTGCCTGACAGACTCGGTGCACAATGAGAGTTTCAATTCAGACGACATCATGCAACAATGGGGTGTCCTTCACTACAATAGGATATTCTAACAGATGGCCTATAGGTTCAGTTCACTGAAGGGTTAAGATTCTTCAAACTCAAACAGGCCGCAGTCTGGTCCTGTCAGCCATAACAACCATTTTCACTGAGCGTTATATGTTCTTGAACAGTATTCAAACGGACAATGTTAATTCTGCTTCAGTCTGATTTAACCTTTTGAGGTTGAAATTTCCCACAGGACTTTGCTGAGCAAGAACCTGCTTTTCATCATCTAACATCTGTGAGGCTATTTAAAGCAAAGCCTAACTCTGAATCCTTAAAGGACTAGAAACAGAGAGCAATACAATTGGGTGTGTTATACTGATAGTATTTGAATAAACTGAATATAATATAACATTGGATAAGTAGCTTATCAATTTAACTGGACAGTTCTCATGTTTTTTGTCTTTAATCCTGAGAGTATGTACTGTACATCTTACATATTTTACTATTAATCATAGAATCCCTACAGTGGGGAGGCAAACCATTCAGCACACAGCAACTCTCCAAAGAGTATCCCCTACCCTATCTATATAACTCTACATTTCCCATGGCTAACCCACCTAACCTGCACATCCCTGGGCACTATGGGCAATTTAGCTGATTAATCCACCTAACCTGCACATCGTTGGACTGTGGGAAGAAACTGGAGCACCTGGAGGAGACCCACGTAGACACGGGGAGAAGGTACAAACAACAGACATTTGCCTGAGGATGGAATTGAACCCAGGTGCCTGATGCTGTAAGGCAACAGTGCTAGCCACTGTGCCATCCCTGAAATGTAGGATATCATTGTGACAGAATATATGGGTGCACCTCACAGATTCATGCCTGTAATTTCTTCAGGAGATGAGCTTTCAGTGTTGGTCATGACAGGAAGGAAGAGGCATCATTCAGAAAGTAGATACCTCCAACACAGTTAACTTAGAGCAATTGGATCAGTATAGCAGGTGCCAAACTGCCGGGAACATGTGCACACTACTGGATTGTGATTTCAATCTAAAAGACAGCAAAAACCATTGGATATCTTGTTTAATGGATTTTAGTTGCCATGTTGTCCTGTCTATTCATGAAGGTTCTATGACTGGAGTTTTGTTCCACAGGTTAAGTAGACCTCCATTCCTCACCTGTCTGGCCAATCTTTATACAGATCCTGAAACAATGAGTGTTCATAATTGGCACTGCTAAGTATTACCCTTTCTTTTGTTTTAAATAGATCATCCCTCCAGGGTGGAAATAGGCCCTTCAGCCCAACAAGTCCACACTAACCCTCAGAGCATCCGACCTAGACCCATCCCCTTATAACCCACCCCTGAACACTACAGGCAATTTAGCATGGCCAATCCACTGTGGGAGGAAACCAGAGCACCCAGAGAAAAACCCATGCAGATACTGGGAGAACGTGCAAACTCCACACAGACAGTCACGAGAGGGAGGAATTGAACCAGGGTCCCTGGTGCTGTGAGGCAGCAGTGCTAACCACTGCGCCACCATACCACTCTTGCTAGGCTTCACATGTTTACACTATCCAGCACTGGATACAGGTTGAACCTCTCCTTAAGTTTAGGAGAGTTATCTAGTTGCAGCATCGAAGGTTTTAAGTTACATTTTATTTAATGCTAGTAAGCAAGCAAATGAATGAGTTCTTCCACTTCATGACAAAGACAGATTGAGTAGCTGCAAGTTTTTTCAAATGAAAGTTTAATTGAGCGTAAACAAAATTATGTTGCTACATAGAAGAAAAATATTGAACCTCAGTCCATGTTGGAGATATGTATAATAATAATGGTAATTGAAATGCATTAAAAGTAATTCCCACCCTTTTAACTACTTCACTGTTCAGCTGTTACATTTCTGAATATCCTTCAACTTATAGTGAACAATGCATAGGAAATACTGTCAGGGTGATAAACTGTGGAAACGATGAGACACTTCATCTCGGTGATGCTGGTGAAACATAGAGGGAGTCTGTAATTTGCAGGTCGGTGACCGCTTCACGTAATGTGCTGTTGGATAAAAGCCCCAATAGCCAGGCAGGTACTAAATAACCCTGATCATAAACTGCCAACATGCAGTGCCCAATATGTGCATAGTAACCAAGCCTACAGATACAGAAGAATTCAGGGGTGAAGCAAATTGCAGGAAAGCATGACTCAGGAGGCAAGTCAGAAACCCAAAGTATGCGACTGTCTTGGAAAATCTGAGAATGTTGATCACCCAGAATACCCTAGCAATATATTAAAAGTGTTAAATATGTTCTTGTCAATAAAATGCACTTCTTTTAATACTTTGCTGTCAAACTCACATCTGACATAATTTTTCTGTTAAGCTATTTCCATTTCACTTGTCTACTATGGTTTCTGTCAGTCTGACTGCTGTTATAACTCATATTTGTAAAGAAAGACAAATGATTCTTTGGAAATAGGGAGGAATAGATTACATGGGCAAGAAGAATGTACACCCACTGTCACTCACATCCTGTGTTTGAAGTGTGAGAAAGTAGGTTATTCAGTAGACCTTTCTGAGAAAAAAAAGGCTGAATTATGTGTGTGGTGCATTTTTTTGTTTGGCTTCATGGGAAACTTTGTGAGAGAGAGTCCATTTGCTCTACATTAATCTGTGTCCAAAATCTTAAACTGCATGGATTACATGTGTAAAGCAATAGAAGAAGGCTGTTCCAGCCTGAAATCTGAAGTACAGTAAATGTGAACTTGTGTATCATGTGCTACAGTAGCCTTATTGAATTAGATCTCACACAGATACCTACTATTCAGTGGTATGAGGTTTTTGGAAAATAATACGCAGAACGTGATGAACAACTTTACAGAAAGCCTCCCTGGGAGGCACTTGTAGTAGTTCTTACAGATGAAAAGTTCTGTGCTCGAGTGGATCTTTGCCCCTTTACTTTCTGCCTTCCTTCTTTTCTTTCTTCCTTCCTTCCTTCATCGTTCTTTTTTCCTTCCTTTAAATAATGTGGCACTGCCAGCAATTATTGTGCATCCCTAACTGCCTTTGAGAAGTGGTGCGGAGCTGTCTTCTTGAACCACTGCAACCATGTGGTGAAAGTATATCTACAGTGCTGTTAAAATGGAGGTTCCACGGTTTTGACCCAGTGATGATTACGAATGCTGATATATCTCCAGAATGGTGTGTAAGTTGAAGGGAAATCTGGTGGTGTTGTTTCTATAAACCTGCTGCCTTTGTTTTTCCATAGGTTGCAGGTTTCGGATGGGGCAGAGGTGATGTTGAAGAGGCTTTGGTGAGTTCTTGCAGTGCACGTCATAGATGGCATACTTTAGCTATGATGTACAAGTGGAGGGAGGGAGGGAATGTTTACAATGATGAATGAGATGCCACATTGAGCTTGCTGCTTTTTCCTGGATGGTGTTGAGCTACTTGAATCTTTTTGGGGTTGCAGATTAGTGGACAGTATTCCATCACACTCTTGACTTCTGCCTTCTCCACTACAAAGATGGAAAACAAGTAAGGTTGAGCCTTTGGTTGATTACATATGTGTGGAAACTCCAAGCCAAATAGAACCAGGTAACAGAACACATTAGTGGTGCTTGAATCTTGGGTTAACACATCTCAAAAGTTGATGCTAGTTAATTAGGGAGCAACTCCAAGTATAACTGCAGCCATCATGGTATTTACAGTTAGATTAAGACCTATAGATTTAAGATAGAACAACAGAATAATGGAAACATTGGAAATTCATTCCACACATTTATTTTCTTTTTTCCCAATCTCAGGCCAGAAACTAGGTATACTGTGGTGAGTAACTCACCTCCTGACTCCTCAAATCCTGTCCACCATCTACAAGGCACAAGTCAGGAGTGTAATGGAATACTCCCCACTTGCCAGGATGAGTGCAGGCCCAACAACACTCAAGAAGCTTGACACCATCCAGGACAAAGCAGCCCATTTGATTGGCATTACATCCACAAGCATTCACTCCCTCCACCACCGACGCTCAGTAGCAGCAGTGTGTACTGTCTACAAAATGCACTGCAGAAATTCACCAAAGATCCTCAGACAACACCTTCCAAACCCATGACCACTTCCATCCAGAAGGACAAGGGCAGCAGATGTGTGGGAACACCACCACGTCCACGTTCCCCTCCAAGTCACTCATCATCCTGACTTGGGAATATATTGCCTTTCCTTCGCTGTCGCTGGGTCAAAATCCTGGAATTCCCTCCCTAATAGCATTGTGGGTCAACCAACAGCAGAAGGGCCGCAGCAGTTTGAGAAGGCAGCTCACCACCACCTTCTCAAGGGCAACTAGGGATCGGCAAGGAATACTGGCCAGCCAGCCATGTCCACATCCAACAAATGAATGGAAAAAAAATTCCATTCTGTTTCAAGTGAGCCTTTGTACATAAATACAATTCCTCACATTTCCTGATTCTAGGTTTCAATATACCTAAGAACTTTTAGAACTCTAGGATAAGCCATCTTGTTTTACAGTCAATGAGTCACTGTTGTGATGTAGAAATGCTGTAAAACTCACAGTTTAATATCTCATCCAAAGAAAATTGCCTCTGACAGTGTAATTGCCCCTCTATACTGAGCTGGAGTGTCAGCCTAGATTTATGTGCTCAACTGTTTGGACTGAGACTTAAAACAAAAACGTTCTGATACTGCAGCAAGTTCCAATCGCTAAATTGGAGCGAACACGCTATATTCTTTGACGTCAAGGATGCCATCAGTGATCCATAATAGTAATATATGTTATACAAATGCATTGCTTTAAAGATTGGGGCTGAATCTCATGACTATTTTTTGATGAAGTGTTAGTTTCATTGAGTTTCAAAACCTTTTTATGGCCCTGTTGTGATATACAACCCCATTCAGGGACACAATCCACACCTGGGGGATGCCTGTTTTGTTCCTGAATCTTGCTGACTACGCCACAGCGTCACTGAGAAATGAAATAAATCCATTTGAACTTGCACAGATGGCACCGGTCACTGTCCCGATGCATTTGTCAGTGCACGACTGAGAGATTTCTCACAGATCTCCTGTCACTCCTTGGAAGGAGTCAGTCACTTGAGAGAGGATGGCCTCCCAATCCTGCAGCCCTTAAGTCTTGCTCCAACATTGGTTTAATTCTGCCACAGTGTCCAGTAATATACGGAGCTTGTATTGACACTGCACTCTGCTCATCCCTCGGAAATGGAGGTGGGGATGAAAATCTCTCATCTTCCTGCAGAGCCCACAAATCCTTATAGAGCCTTCGGCTACAATCTCTGTCTGAACACGGTGCTCCTTAGTCTCTGTGGTCTGTTGCTCCTGGGTTTGAACTCTAAGTGCATTCTCTCTGCAAAGCATTGTAAATGAATGGTGAAATGGTTTTAAACTAGATATAGATGCAGTTTGAAAGCCCATGTTTCATGTATTTGTCCCTTCTATGACCTAGCATCCCGCTGATGTTGATGGCACACATTCGTCCATTAAACCGATACCGACTTTGCCTTCCTTGGGCGTTGTCCCAGCCATTTCCGGTTCCAGTTAGAGTCTAGTCAACGGCAAGTGATGCCAGGTAACACAGGTCATGGTGGGCACGGTCACCTCTAGCCTCCACCTGGTCTCCAGGTACACCCCCAACCCCTACCCAGGATCCTTCATCTCACTTTCTCTGGCAGCCTATTTCCACTCAACCCTTCATGTGGAGATCAGCCACATTGAACTTTGCCTCCATCCACCCTCCTTGCTCCCTGAGCCACAAGATTACATGTTAAGGATACCTACCATTGTCCTCAATGTTCCTGATGGTGATCATCACTGCCAGTAACCCTACTTCCCATAACTTACCAGGGCTTCAAATGCCGTTTTGTATAAACCCCCATCCTTGACCCCACCACAAGAAACGCCTCTGCATCCCCCCCCCCCCACTCTTGATTGCCCCACACCTTTTGTCAGTAAGGTACCTTTGCACCTATAGTCCTCCCTTGCACGATCCTCAACAACCAATGCATGGAAACTCAAGTCTGTATTTGCCTCAGACATGACTGACCAGACCACTGTGTTTGTAGCTCCTTGACTGAGGAGATACAATTCCTCACACTGCCTGTGATAGCTCCATAGGCATTGCTGAAAAACCTCACAGACTGCAGTCAGATATATCTCCAACTGTGATTGGTCCAATTGGATGACTGATCATGACTGAGCCCCTGAACTACATGCAGACTGTACCCATACTGCACACATATCTCTCCCATACCTCAGGACAGATCTCTTGCTGACAAGCAGGCTGTCTGTGTGTCTGACCAAAAAAGCAAATCAATACAGCAACACTAATACCCAACATGCTAACAAGGCATGTCGAAGCATGAATCTGTGATCACCCAGGTAGGAGCTAAGCGAGTGGGTACAAAGAGAGTGAGCAAGCAGCCCTGAAATGTGGCCCAGTCTGTCCTGTCCCTGTGCACTGAGTGTCCTTGCAACAAACTTTAAATTCTATTTGCTACTGCATCCTGCAATGCAGGTCTACACTTCTGAAGTGTCTCATAAGTAAATTGATTGAGCTTTTGAAGAAGTAACGAAGAGGGTAGATGAGGACAGAGAGGTGAATATGATCTATATGGACTTCAGTAAGGCATTTGACAAGGTTCCACATGGTAGACTGGTTAGCAATGTTAGATCACATGGAAAACAGGGAGAGCTAGCCATTTGGATACGGAACTGGGTTGAAGCTAGAAGACGGCGGATGGAGATGGAGGGTTGCTTTGCAGACTGGAAGTCTGTGACCAGTGGTGAGCCACAAGGATTGGTGCTGGGTCCACTGTTTTTTGTCATTTATATAAATGATTAGAATGTGAACATAGGAGGTATGGTTAGTAAGTTTGCAGATGACACCAAAATGGGATGTGTAGTGGACAGTGAAGAAGGTTACCTCAGAGTACAATGCAATCTTGATCAGATGGGCCAATGGGCCGAGGATTGACAGATGGAGTAAGGTGCTACATTTTGGAAAGGCAAATCCTGGCAGGATTTATATACTTAATGGTAAGGTCCTAGGGAGTGTTGCTGAACAAAGACCTTGGGGTGCAGGTTCATAGCTCCTTGAAAGTGGATTCACAGGTAGACAGAATAGTGAAGAAGGTGTTTGGTATGTTTGCCTTTATTGGTCAGTGCATTGAGTAGAGGTGTTTGGAAGTTCTCATGCAGCTGTACAGGACATTGGTTAGGCCACTTTTTTGAATACTGCATGCAATTCTGGTCTCCCTGCTGTAAGAAGGATGTTGTGAAACTTGAAAGTGTTCAGAAATGATTTACAAGGATTTTGCCAGGGTTGGAGCGTTTGAGCTATATGGAGAGCCTGAATAGGCTGGGGGTTCAATGGGGCTATTTTCCCTGGAGTGTTGGAGGCTGAGGGGTGACCAAATAGAGCTTTATAGAATCATGAGGGGTATGGATAGGGCAAATAGACATGGTCTTTTTCCCGGAGTGGGGAAGTCCAAAACTGGATGGCATAGTTTTAAGGGGAGAGTGGAAAGATTTAAAAGGATTTTAAGGAGCAACTTTTTCACAAAGTTGGTGATGTGTGTATGGAATGAGCTGCCACAGGAAGTTGTGAAGGCTGGTACAATTGCAACATTTAAGAGGCATCTGGGTGGATACACGAATAGGAAGGGTTTGGAAGGATATGGGCCAAATGCTGGCAAATGGGACTAGATTAATTTAGGATATCTAGTCAGCATGGATGAGTGGGACCAAAGGGTCTGTTTCCGTGCTGTACATTTATATGACTCTGTGACTCTAAGTGCGAAATACCATGATGATCCTGTTGTGTTGGCAAATATTAGATGCCAATGTCCATGGACAAAGGGTGTGTACAGCAGTGCCCTGAGATGCTGTTGTGTAGTGCCTTATTGGAGCTAGTGGTGAGTTGAAATCACCAGATACCCTGACTTTCATATCAAGAATACTCCTGATCTAGTTTAGCTGCTGTAGTGGTAGGATGGGATGCTGTGTATTATTGAGGCAAAACATATACTTAATAACGTCATTAATGAGCAATAATCCCCCTTATTAAGCAATGCTGTTACCTAGTGAGAATCTGGCCTCAACAACCGGAACTTTAAAAAAAATTAAAAAGTTGCTCCCAATGTTGAGACCAGCCTTGCTGGACCTCTCACATAACTCCACCAACATTTCTTAACATAGTCCATGTCATTCAAGCCCCTGGAAAATACTGCCCATAGTGTTCGTTATGTCTGTTCAATTAACACCAAAGGATCATGTTGACAACATAACAGTAACAATGGTCAAGCCAATTTTTATTATTTTAATTTGAGACTGATTTTGACAATGCAATCAGCCTTATGCAGTGTGTACGGTTGGGATCCCACAAAGATTGGATCTCTCAGGCTAAGCTTCAGTGTGTAGGCAATGGCCTGACTTGGATAGCCACAGTCATAATTTGAGCTGTTTCTTCTGCTCCACTTATGGTGTACGTGGTCTCATCATCCTGGAGGGAGTCCTATTCGAAAATATGATTTCCAACCTGTAAGCTAAAATTGCCAAGAAGGCAAGAATCACAGCCTCTATGTTCTTGATCCAAGCAATTGAAACCCACTGGAAAATGGATTCTTTTAAGAATGTTAAAGTCAAGAAACATGACCAGCAATAAAAATCTAACAGATTTATGTTGAAGGTCTATCCTGGGAAACACATGAGCTGCTTGCAAAGAACCCTCTGACAGGAATGTGCACATTCAGCCATCACCCCACATTCCTGGGTACAAGCTCATTACAAACATAAATACCAAGAGCAACACTACCTACATGAAGGGAAGCTTCACCAAAGATGCTGAAGACCTAAACAAGATGATCCATACTCCATGCCCACCAAAATAAGCTAATTGTTTACAAAACACCAAATGACTGATGTGCCAACATCGATATATAGGCTGCAGAGCAACTGTCTACACTGGTGATTTCAACAGCCAACATCAGTAATGGGGATACCTCAACAACAATACTACACAGTAACACTGTCAGATTGGGCTTCCATATATGCTTTAAAACCTATGTACAATGCACAACAGCTTGTTGTACCAAGTCTGGCAATTGGAATGACTAGGTCATTCTGTTGAGAGATGAATCAACAATGGAAGTGTATCCTATCTTCTTGCACTCCCAACATCAGCCATCCCTCATTCCTAGCAGCAAATGGGATGCACCTTACTGAAGTCAATATAAGCCAAATGTTCAGCAGTTCAGGTTAAGAAGTTATTAACCAAGTATTATCCATCTTGATGTATCCTATTTCTCATTGTAACACTTGCCTTGAAGATCTGTTTTTAATGAGTGAATATACGCTAATACTTCTAAAATTTCACTGTAATTTAGCAAATAACAAACTGACATTAGATCAAGGATTTTATCATTGAAAAAAGGGACTTAATTTTCAATTCAGGCTCAGGGCAGGAGATTTCCAGATCTTGGTCCCTAGTTACAACTGCATCATGCAACTTTTTTACGCAGAAGGTCGTGCGTGTATGGAATGAGCTGACTGAGGAAGTGGTGGAGGCTGGTACAATTACAACATTTAAAAGGCAGCTGGGTGGTTATATGAATAGGAAGGGTTTGGAGGGATATGAGCCAAATGCAGGCAAATGGGGATAGATCAAAGAAGGATATCTGGTCGGCATGGACAAGTTGGACCGAAGTGTCTGTTTCCATGCTGTAAAACTCTATGACTCTGTGACACTCATGTAACATGATCTTGAAATGTAAATGCCTCAGTAGGGCTGGAAGTGAGCTCTAGTGGTGCCGAGCATGACCAGGAAGTGAGTGCTGCCTGTAAGAATGTCTGATTCAGATAAACAACAGTGATGAGAGTCCTGACCTGAAACGTCAAATTTCCTGCTCCTCTGATGCTGCCTGGCCCGTTGTGCTCCTTCAGCTCCACACTGTGTTGTCTCTGACTCCCGTATCGGCAGCTCTTATTATCTCTGAGTGATGAGAGTCCTGTTACTGCCTTGCAGAGGAGAAGAGACAGCACCTTGGTGGCCCAGCAGCCTCAACACAAATGAAAGTGGCCATTCTACCAAGTGAAAGGTCATCTACAAGATCCCCTACTGCTGAGATTTTTCACGTTATGAAAAAACCCAATACCTTCTCCCCTCATTGAACCCAACAGCTCAGTGTACATCATATTGGTAATTGCAATCTCACTCCTGCCCACCTGTTTAACAAATGTCACAAGGAAGTTTTCAGGCTGTTTGTTCTGGAAGCATTGGGATCTGGAGTACCCTCTGTGAACATAGTTTTCAAATTGTGTCTTCACACTTTCCTAACATCCTACCAACTGCATCCCCAAACTCCTGATGGCTGAAGTGATTTAGAAAAACCTAAACACTCCATTGATGAAAGGGAAAACTCCCAGATGCAATTGTTAGTGCCACAGGGCCTGCTTTCTCTACTTCTTACAAATAAAATACTCATCCCCTGGATGCCATTCTCCATCCAGGGGAGGGATTGTTGTTTGATCTGCCATTGGCAAAATGACGATAGCCTGATATAATGACCTTTTTCTCCCCACCTCCCTCTGATAGGAAGTCTATCAAAGTTGATTTCACAGTCAGGACTATGTCAGGGAGCAAATCTGGCATAGCTCCACCAGTATTAACCACATGCTCCAGCCCCACTCCCACACCACTGCCTCACCCTGACCTTACCATCATCCCTCATCAAGTGGGATGGTGAAACTATCCTCCTAATCTTTTCAATGCAGTAGGGGTAAAACAGCATCAATAACAAGCTTATTAATGACTTGATCTGCATCTCCCTCTTGAAAGCAGGTACAGCAAACTTTTAAGCATTTTTTAAAAAAAAAAAAGATGTTACTTCTAAACTGTTGTGAAAATACAGTTTACTTAGACATAAAACTCTAAAACTGAGCCAGGAAATCCCACCATGCACCTCTCAGAATCAGGAAAACACCAAAAACCACCATGCTGGGCAAGGTACCATAACATCTTTCCACATCAGAACACAGCAACAAATAGATGGTCAGTGGTCACTGTTGTTAGTTTTACTTCTTGGAAATCAGCATGTACTGACATGCATCGGCAAATGTCAATTGCGCAACCTTCTTTATAACCGCATTTTCTTCTGGTCTCTGTCTATTTTAATGAGTTACTGTACTGTATAGTTTTTTTTTCCAACTGACTTTCCAAACTGCTCAGGCTGACAACACACTCATAGACTACTTGCTAGGAGACTGTTAGATTTTCATTGAGATTCATCACAAACTAAATCGCATGCAGGAAGAGGAATTAGAAGCAATTTTAAAGGAGGGCGAGATTTGCTAGCTGGCTAGCAGGAAAGTCACTGAGCAGTAATGTTAGCGTGACTGTGTCAGTACTTTTCTTGTCTAGCACCATTCCCTTGAGTGCATCACATCACAGAGTATCCACCCTGCTGCCAAGTAAACTCTTGTGTTGAAAAAACTTTTAAAATGATCATTCTACTTTCTAAATGCAAATATAGCAATGGATTGACTATTGGCAGCAAGTATAGCTTGTGGTTTTGTTGTAAAGGATCCAAATCTCAGAAGTATCACAAATTTGAGCAAATGTTGATAGCATTGTACACTGATGGCAGAACCTCTGGAAATCAATGTGACTGGCGAGGCATTCTGTTCATGCTATTCCCAGAGAAAAAAAAACCTTTAGGACCTACTCTTGAGGAACTGCATTAATGCTTTTCTTCAAACATATGAATCATTGCTTTTAGTTTACATGTCTGCTATCTAGATGTGTCTGATTGTCAGTTGCAGATACAAATAAATAATAACAATGCTGGATGATATATAAAAGATCCATGAGGATGAATATTAAGGAATTGGAAAGGGACATTGAGCCTTCAGGCCCCAATGACAACATTTATTGTTTTAAACACATTTAAATGGAATGGCTGTTGACAGTGATGACATCAATGTTACCTCGTGAATTAGCTAATGGAGACAGGGATAAATGGGGTTTTAAAAACTTATCAGCTTTAACTGAGACAACTCTTTTGCCCCAAATGCTGTGGTTCAAATGGATTATTCATTTACCTTCTAACAGCCACCCAGACTATATAAGCAAATAATTGTAATAGGCAGCAATTGTATAATGTAGGTAAGATAGAATTGAATTTATACTATGATTTTTCTGTTCCAATTATTTTCTAAAGTACTTCATAATCAATTAAAATCTTTGGAGTTTTGTTGATATGTTTGCAAACATGACAATCAGTTGCAACTAAAATCTTTCTACAAGCAAAAATGAGTTGAATATTGATATAATTTTTCTGGTGGTAATCATGAAGGATGAACGTTGGCTCAGACAAAGGAAGAATATTCTTCTTTGCCCTCAAATTCACCCAATGAATGTTGATGTTGATCTGGGCTGATAGATGGATCTTTGGCTAACATCTCATGAAAAATTAGAATTCCAGCAATAAAGCACGCTCCCCATTACGGTACTGAAGTGTTAACTAGGATGTGAGTTCAGGTCCTGGACTGGTCTTGATATGAAGACCTTCTGACAGAAGTAAGTGTATCAAACTGATTCTGAAAGGGTTTAAGGAACTAATCTGAAAGAAATATGGCTACAAGTACATCTAAAACAAAATTTGCCAAATTTTAAAACATGACAAACTTGAACTGTGGTAAATATTTTTCTGCATTGTGCATCTAGTGCCAATTTTTACAGATCTCTATCTGCTGAGAAAGAAAATGCCAAAGTTTGCCAAATTTAATTCATTTATTAGTAGTGAAAAGTTAACATAGGGATGGTTTTGTGATGTCTTTCCTGATTTTCCATTTAACTTACATAAGCAATGTTAGCATCATCCCACAATACCATCCATTTCTCAAAGGACAGTTTTCAAGGTCTGCATCTGTATTACTTGTGCTCATTGGCTGCTTCCTGCTGATTCCCAGACATTTTTCCAGTTTCTCACTACTGAGGTAACTGATCAACAATAAAAAAATGCCAATAAAAGTGCGAACAAACATAATGCATCAATGCTATCTACATTAGGTCATGCAATCTAAGTTGCCTTAGGTAACCTGATATGTTTCTGCAGGGTGACTGTATTAGCTCCCGGGTAACTGGAAGTCTTTCATTTCCCTAAATGGATTTTTCCCAAAGAGGTGCCTATTTTTAGTTCCAAAGGGAATACTTTACAAATTGCTTAACAGGTTGCAAACGTCTCCTTGCAATAGGCAATGTAGTTCCTGTTAAACTGGTATTGTTGCATGGTTTAGAACATTAGCTGAATTAATTTGTCACTCTCACCAAACAGAATTTAGTTATTTTCAACCAAGGAGTTGTTCTCTTCAAAGAAATCTTGTTTTACGTTGTCAATTGGTTACAAATGATCTATAAACATATGGTCACTTCAATGGTTACGGTTATTACAAAAGGGAATAAGGAAGAGAAGAAGCAATAAGCTTGTCCATGAGCTTATGTCCCTGACTAGTACTGGACCTGTGTTATTTCCAATATTGCTGTGGCAACTAGCTTCCTTTGAGCAGCAACCCTTTATGAACAAGTTTCATAGATATTTTCCAATATACATGGTTTTTGAAAGTCATTGCATGAACACAATTTCATTTGCCATGTATATTGTAAAAAGGTAGCTTCCAGTGGCAAGTTAATTAACTTATTGAGTGCTGGAGAGTGAAGGAAAGAGCAAAGACAAAAAAGAATTTCAATTTGCTGAAAGCAGCACTGAAGTAATGTTCTTATAGTGAGACGGTATAAATGAGCCAAGTGCCAAAGAATACACTTTATAGACACAAATAATCGTAAATTAGAAATGTCACCTTTAGAAGAAGGCATTTCTTATTATTGTTAGTGGGGCTGGTGAGTAAGTTTGATGTTTTATTCTCCTGGGGATTAAATGTTCCAGTATGCTGGAGCCCTATCTCTATCAGCTTCACAGAAGGGAGCACAGCCAACTTGTTCCCATACTTCTCTGTGATTGATAGCAGATGGCATGGTTTAAAATAAACCTATCCATTAACAGTACTCAGTGTTTCTACTCAAGGCATTTACAACTGTCTGAACTGCTGCAGAGATTCAAGCAAGGGTACAGTGTGCAGCTCATTTTATCTCTAACAGCTGCACAGGTGCAAATCTTGCCCAGATTATGCATGTTCGATGAAAATTTTCATTAACTTTGCCTTTCCCACTATCAAGCTGCATTCACGCTCCCAGCAAGGGATGCATGTTGATGACTTATTAGTGAGCGTATGATCATTTTGTAATTAGCTTTGTTGTTTTGTTTTCCCCGACCCATGAAAGGAGCGAACATGTTTCTATCTCGAAGATTCTTTCCAGTTTTTAAAAAGGGTTGCTTAAAGCAGTTCTGCTTCCCGAACTATTTAAAAATCTGGAGTAAAATTGAATTGATTACTGATAAATTCCTCACCGACCTGTCACATCTATGACATTTGTCACAGATAACGAGGAAAATAGAAGCATATTGGAGTGCGCTGCGATGAATGACTTTATGGACCTTATGTACGATGAGCATTCCGAAGAAGTTTAGACAGATCTGTTATATTGGGGAGCCATAAATAATGTGTGTCATATCAAGAGTTGATGTAACAGCTTTTTGAGAGAGTTTGTGTCAAAAAGCATATTGGTACAGATATAGATAGGGAGATAATTATACACTACTCTCGAGGGTGTTGAGTATTTAAGGTTCTCGAAATGCTGACTTTCATCTTGTGTGCCTAACTTTTTAACATCATATAGCATTTCAAAAGTAATCTGAATTTTAATACAATTTTGTTTATTATAACTCCCTACACTCAAAAGCACACATATTGATGATATTAATGTCTATTTTCATTGCCTTTAACAGAAAAATACTTCTGTGAATTAAAAAAGCACAGTACCTGTTTAAATGAATTGAAACCAGTGAATATATTAAACATGAAAAAATTGAAGAATCCATGAGCAGAAGAGGCATTTTCTGTGTGCCATGAGTTACGCTTATAAAGAAAGTAAAAACATTATGTAATCGTGCTTGATTTTATTCATATATTGGTATAGATTCCATGCTTCATAACTAAAGACAAGATTCTCTGTCTCTTATTGATAAGAAAGGATTAATTATTACTAGATTACTCATAAAGTATCATAGAGGTTCAGAGACAGTAAATTCACATGAACGCTGGATTCACTGCTGTGCTTATTCAGTAAATAAATATTTGTCAACTGACCCTTGGATCAGCTTCAAATACGCTTTTTACATCCTCTTCTTAGGTGTGCCCCTTCTTGCTGAAACTCTCAACCTAACATGTTAGGAAAATAAATTGTTCTTTATGTAAACAGAGCAAATTGTCAGATGAGATTGCTTTAGTTAAGAAAGTAATATAATCTATTTTTAAAATACATACTCCCTAATGCTTTATTGCAACCCTTTCTTATTGTATTCTGCATGCAAGGCCTGAACTAATTTAATTATAATACAGGTTTCTATGGTTTAAAATTGATCTCACATGCTTTGTGAAACCAGCCGAACAGCTAACCTCCTCAAACCAGCATCAAACCAATTTCTTCTGGTTAGACAAAGTATTTTAGGAGATCCAAAATTATAACGGCAGGAGAAAGCTTTAGGATCTAGACTCTACCAGTATGTTTGAAGATTTGTTGATAAATCTGTTGCTGGCACATTGAGTAAAGCTTTCCCATTTGTATTGCTAGACATGTCAATGGCTGCAATTGTTTCTTGTTATCCTTGTATGTTGTATGCATGTATCCAAAGCAGGTGATTTTCTTTTTAAGAAGCAAAGGAGCAGAAATCAATAGAAAATATAAATGAGATTCAGCACAGCAGACACAATAGATTGGCCAATAGAAATATTGGCTAAGACTGCTGCAACTAACAGTTTCCAAACGTTATATCTTACGTACATTGATACAGCATGAGCAGTTACAGTTGTCAATCATGAGTAGAGCTTAAGGTAAGTTACAGCAGAGCAAACACCATCAAACTCATTGCTGCCACTTTATTCATGTTAACATTTAGTGGATTAACCTCAACCATCAAATACAATCATATCTCAAAATGCTGCTCCCTACTTATTTGGCATCTAGCATTAATATAAACTTCATTGCAGGTGTGAGACAAAATGCGCACTTAAGTTATAAAGTAAAACACCTCAGTGTTATGGTTAAATATTATTATGAGAGTAGAGGAATATTGTCCAGTGTTCCTGTTGTCGAATTTTGATAATACTTTATTTTGTAAAATCTACTAAAAATAAATGTAAAAGCCAGCAAACATTCATCATGACCAGAAGATTTAACTATAAGTATTTTATAAAGGGTTACATGAATGGGTGGATAATCCAAGAAAAATTGAAACAGATGTTTGGCTCAATTAGCAGCACTTCTGCTTTGGGATCATAAAGCTGTGAGTTTAAGCCCTACCTAACATTGACAGGCGGGTGTACGGTTAGGAGGAGTCCACTTATAAAGGCTTAGTTATTTCATGTGACATTAAACTGAGTAGCTTGTGGAGAAGAAAAGAAATTTGAACGTCAACACAACTCTGTTACAGAGCAAGATGCACTTCCCCATAGGAAACAAAATGGAGAAAGGGAGGATGGTTGGATCTAATCAAGCTTGGCCACTCTTTACTGTTTCTTCTAACAACATTGGTAGAGGCTGGAGAAGATGTTGCCAGACAGACTTTATGCAGCGCAGGAAAGAAAAAATGCAATTAACTATTGAGAAAAATAAAGTAAGTTATCTGAAAAAATCAGTCACTCCACTACTTATGGGCAATATACTCTTATAAATGTCCTCCATGCCCCTTGTCATGCTTCCAATGTTACTGTGTAAATAAAATGTGATATCACTCATTCAGTGACATCTTTCCAGTCAAACAGAAAATACAACTTCCTGACCACATTGAATATTCATTCAATGCCCCTCAGTTTTGAAAAAAATTCTACAAAATTGTATTTACTGGCTGAAGATAACAATAACTTAGGCCCTGCATGTCACATCATTTACAGGAAGCATAACTTCCTTCTACGTTACACAAGACCAAACCAAGTGAATTTCTGGTTTCTTAGATTTCTCCTATTCAAAGTATTCCAAAAACTGAAGAAATGTGTTTTTCCCACCCCTGACCAATCCCATTTGGTGATGTAATTCTAAAGGGAGAATTAAGGATTCATGACAAATCAGGCTGTTTCCCAGTCTTGGCCCTTTGCTTTGCCAAACATCATATTTTATTTCAACAGCCACAACTCCTGAGGATTATTCATAAACTGAGAAACGAAGTGTCAGTAGAAGGTAAGTAAAATCTTATAGAAGGAATTGTCCATCTGCTTAGTCAACATGAGAAACATGAAATCAGTTTGGTTTGGCTTGACAGCTGTAAAAATTCTGCTTTCACAGCTTATGACAAACACAGAAAGAATGCAAAAATCCTTTTCTTCATTATTTGCTTTGAGGAAGAAAAAAACATATTTGCAGATTTTTGCACTGTAACTATGGAGAATAGTTTTTTTTTCACAAACATTTTACTAACTTCCTGTCAGTTTACTGAGGAACTTCTAATATGATTTTATTCCACACGGGTGGCTGACTGTCTTGTATTTGGGTGAGAAAATTATATCAAATGCAGATTAAACAGGAAAAGTCCTAGCCCTCTCCATTTCTATGCTGATGCAATTTCTGATTCGAATTTGGTTTCATTTTCAGTTGTTTTGTACAATGCAAAAGAGTAAACGTTTTCCAATGAGGTTAGAGTAGGCTGGGGAGACGTCACAACAACAAAGCAAATAAAGTTTGTAACATTTGTTTGCGAACAAATAAACATATGGCACATGTAACTTCTCCCCACACGTGTGTTGTACAATATGTTTACATTTGGAAATCAATTAAGTATTTATGTCAGAGATAGTAGGAACTGCAGATGCTGGAGAGTCTGAGATAACAAGGTGTAGAGCTGGATGAACACAGCAGG
>NC_063338.1:75431966-75439792 GCF_021869965.1 Rhincodon typus
CTTCTTCAGAAAATGAAGAAGGGTCTAGGCCCGAAACGTCAGCCTTCCTGCTCCTCTGATGCTGCTTGGCCTGCTGTGTTCATCCAGCTCTACACCTTGTAATCTAAGTATTTATGTCAAGGTGATTTTAACGATTTCCTTCACTTCAATTGTGACCCTTCTTGATAAGACAGTGTTGTTATCCATTGGCTTCTTGTCTCTTGTACTGTCTGGTGAAACCCTGCCTACTACTCAAAAAGTCAGTTAAGAGGGCCATGAAAACATCAAATTCCCCTTCACTACCAGAAACTACCTCATTCAATTTACTGCTTGTGGCTGCTTTATTTTTGATCCATTCATGATGGCATGGCAGGGACAACATCAGTGTGCAAATCTGGCAGAACCCCCGCTAACCTGATTTCTCGGAACTCTAAGAGAATTAGGTCCCTAATGATTCTCTACTACCAAGGCTGCTGGTTCCAAGGGGGACATTTAATGGCTCAGTTTCTCCCCAAAAATGTAGAAATCAATGCCATTTTTCCATTACAATGTGAGAAGCGGGGATGTTCACAAATTATCACATAATGTTCAGCATTATTTGTAGCTCCTCAGATACAGAAGCATCCCGTGTCCATATGGACAACATCCAGACTTGGGCTGTTAAGTGGCAAGTTACATTTGCACCACATAACTGTCAGGCAATGACTATCTCCAAAATCAGAGTATCTAGCCATCTTCCCTTGACACTCATTGGCATTTCCCATCACTGAATTCCTCACTGTCAACATTCTGGGGTTACCATTGACAAGAAACTGAATGGGACCAACCACATAAACAGTGTGGCTACAAAAGACTAGGAATTCTATAGCAGGTTTCTCACCAATTGTCACCTCAGTATCTGTCTACCATCTGCAGGGCACAAGTCATGAGTGTAATGGAAAACTTCTCGACTTGCCAGGATGAGTCCAGCTCCAGCAACACTCAAGAAGTTCAAAATCGTCCAGCATAAAGCATCCTGATTGATTGGCACTCCATCTAACACCTTTAACATTCATTCCCAATAAACTGACAGAAGTATATGCTTTCTACAAGATGTCCTGCAACAAATCATCATAACTCCTTTACAAGCACTTTCCACATCCATAGCCTCCACCACCTAGAAAGGTGAGGGTTGCACATCCAGCTGAAAATATCCCTCTCAGCCTCACTTGACCTGGAATATTGTTGCAGTTCCTTCACTGTTGTTGGGTGCAAAGCTATGACAACCTGCACAAATGTGATCCCCTGCACCTTTTTTTTTCATTTTACATGCAAAATAGTTGGTCAGCCCAAACTCTTTCACTGCCTTTCCCCTCAGGCATCGCCCACCCATAGTTTGTTTCTTTCCATCCTATCCTATTTTAGCCTTCAGCTTTGCTGCTCCCATGGCTGAAAAGGTGAGCTCTCACGTGCTCCAAAGTTCAAAGGTTGTATCCCTCCTAATCCATGTTTCCATTCTGCATCTTGGTACCATCTTCTTTGAGTATGAGTCAACCTCTACCATGTAGGGAGGCAGGGATGGCTTGTCAGTGAGAGCCTGGTCACGGAGGCGGAAGTTGGTGAGGATGGGTCTCCATGGGACAGGGTGGACTGCACCCATGAACCCAATGACTTTCTTGGAGGGATGTTCTTGGCTTTTGATCTTTCAAAGATTTTAACTGCTTAGATGAGTCTGCAATCCTCAGCAGCAAGCACCTTTCCCACTGGCCTTAATGATGCTTCAGAGATGTTGGTCATTCTCATTGAGCCAGCATCAAGAGCCTACTGCCAATCTTAACTGGACAGCTGACCCACTGGCCACCAATTGGAAAGTGTCCGTGTTAAAATGGCTAAGCAGAGTTTGCTGCCAACTAGTGAGACCAGAGGATATGCTTTACACCTCATACTGAAACCGCTTGTAAAATTTAGCCCCAGTTCCTTCCCACGTTGATTTCATGACTGTTGCCGAGCTGCACAAGCATTTGTCCTCTTGGGATTTTTCTGATACAACATTGGAAAACTTGAAGTCATTGTGTTTAGTCTCTCCTTTAGTTCTCTTATACCCCAGCGCCTGACCTCCATCATTTTTGTGCAAATCTAGCAGGCTGCTTTTAGAATCCTTATTTCCATTGTCATGGGTCACAACCTTCACCCTTCTGCCTCTGTTCTACAGTGTGTTGCTTCTGCTGCTGCTATTTCCACCAGCTCCATTTATTAGAAATTCTTTAACTAAATTTCTTCCATCTTCAACCTTCAGAAAGCTCCTTAAAATCTACTTTGTTACTGATTATGAGTCACCTTATTTTACTGTACTTTGAATCTCTGCTCTGTGTTTGATCTTTCCTTTACCACCATTTCCCCATACTGACAACTCTGTATGTAAAGCTCCTAGGGATGGTTTATTATGTAAATAATGTTATAACAGTATACAGCAGTGGTATTGAACTCCAACTAATGCGTGAGTTGGCTTTCTGATTTGTGGACATTATTATGAGCTTGCATCAAATTAGTTAGGAACAAAATGTACATTCATAACACTTTCACTTTATAAAGTTTCAGAAAAAAATATCTTGCGCAGAATAAGTATCACTGCCCCTTAAGAAAATAATACTTATGAATTTGACATTTCATCAACAAAATCTTGTGTTTACGTTTACACATCTTGATATCTTCACCTGGCCAATTACTGCTCCATCAGTCTACTTTCGATCATCAGCAAAGTGTGGTATGTGATAGAGTGTGGCATCAAGGAAGCTTAGCACGATTGGAATCGATGGATATCAGGAAGCAAACTTTCTGCTGCTTTGAGTCATGCCTGGCACATAGGAAGATGGTTGTGGATGTTGGAAGTCAGTCATCTCAGCTCTGGGACATCAGTGCAGAGATCCTCAAGGTAGTACCCTAAACCCAAACATCTTCAGCTGCTTCATCAATGACCCTCCCTTCTTCATAAGATCAGAATTGGATTTGTTTGCCATTGATTACATAATTACATACACCATTCATGACTCTTCAGATACTAGAGCAGTTCAGTTCCAAATGCAGCAAGATCTAGTCAATATCCAGGCTTGAGCTAACAAATGGCAAGTGACATTCACACCACACATATGCCAATCTATGCATCATCAATAAGACACCAACTAACCACTGCTTCTTGACATTCAATGCTGTTTTTGGGTTACCATCATACCCCACTATCAACATCATGGGATTGCCTTTGTTGAGAAACTCAACTGGACACACCACATAAACACAGTGGCTACAAAAGCAGGTCAGATGCAAGAAATACTGCAGCTAGTAACTCAGCTCCTGCACAACCCCTCCCCTCAACCCCCCCCATCCCGCCCCCCTCCCCCCACCTCCAAAGCCTGTCCGCCATCTACAAGGCATAAGGCAGTATGTGATGGAATACTCCCCACTTACCTGAATGGGTGCAGCCCAACAAACACTCAAGAAGCTTGATATCATCCAGGACATTGCTTTTATTGGACAGTGCATTGAGTATAGGAGGTGAGAGATCATGTTGCGGCTGTACAGGACATTGGTTAGGCCACTTTTGGAAGACTGCATGCAATTCTGGTCTGCTATAGGAAGGATGTTGTGAAACTTGAAAGGATTCAGAAAATATTTACGAGGATGTTGCCGGGGTTGGAGGTCTATAGGAAGAGACTGAATAGGCTGGGGCTATTTCCCCTGGAGCGTTTCAGGCTGAGGGGTGAACTTATAGAGGTTTATAAAATCATGACGGGCAGGATAGGGTAAATAGACAAGGTCTTTTACCTGGGATGAGGGAGTCAAAAATTAAAGATCATAGGTTTAAGTTGAGGGAATGATTTAAAAGGGACCTAAGGGGCAACTTTTTCACGCAGATGGTGGTGTGTGTATGGAATGAGCTGCCAGAGGAATTGGTGGAGGCTGGTACAATTACAACATTTAAAAGGTATCTGGATGGGTGTATGAACAGGAAGGATTTAGGGGGATATAGGCCAAATGCTGGCAAACGGGACTAGATTTATCTAGGATATCTGGTCGGCACGGATGAGTTGGACCAAAGGGTCTGTTTCCATGCTGTACATCTCTATGATTCTATTACTTTATGACAAAGCAGCCCGTTTGATTAGCATTACATCCACAAGCATCCATTCCCTCCACCACTAACGCTCAGTAGCAACAGCGTATACTATCTACAAGATGCACTGCAGAAATTCACCAAAGATCTCCAGACAGCACCTTCCAAACACACGACAACTTTCATCTAGAAAAACAGGGGTGGGGGACAGCAGATACATGGGAACACCACCAACACGCAAGTTCCCATCTAAGCCACTTACCATCTTGACTTGAAAATATATAGCTGTTCCTTCACTGTCACTGGGTCAAGATCCTGGAATTCCTTCCCTAACTGTGGTGTTGTGGGACAACCTACAGCAGGTGGACAGCAGCGGTTTAAGAAGGCAGCTCATCACCACCTTCTCAAGGGCAACAGGGTTGGGCAACAAGTGCTGACTTAGCCAGCAACGCTATCATCCCATGAGTGAATAAAAACAAACCCCATCATAAAACATCCTAATGCATTTAAGAGGAGCATTATCAGACAAATTTATTTGACCAAGCTACTCATTGAGTTATTAGGACAGGTGACTATAGGGTTTTATTCATCTGGTCATTGATGGCAAGACCAGCACTTATTTCCCATCTTTAATTGCCCTTGAGAACTTGAGACGGTTGAACTGAGGCACTTTCTTGAACTGCTGGAATCCACATGTTGTAGATACACCCCATAGTGCTGTTAGGGAGCTCAGATGTTTGACCTGGTAAAAGTGAAGGAATAGTTCCATGTCTGGATATTTTGTGACTTAGTGAACTTGATGTTATTCCCGTGTGTCTGCTGCCCTTGATCTTGTATATGATAGAACTTGTGAATTTGAAAAGAACGTGCCAAGCTGCTGTCGTGCATCCTTTATATGGCATGACTGCTGCCACTGTATGTTGGGAGTGCATGTTTAAGTGGGTGGATTAGATGGCAATTAAGTGGAATCTTTTATCCTGGATGGTGTTGAGCTTTTTCTGTGATTTTGGAACTGGACTCAACCAGACAAGTGAGGAGGAGTTCATCAAAATCCTGACCTGTGCCTTGCAGATGGTGGACAGGCTTTAGGGAGTTGAGAGGTGCAATACCGCAGAATTCCCAGACTCTGACCTACCCTGATCCTCCCAAGGACCTATGTAAGACAAGTGATGGGCGAGTGATATTTTTCACTGCACTTTAACCCGGAGTCCCACCTAATGTCCTGGGGATCAGCATTCGAATCCTGCCACAGCAGACAGTGGAATTTGAATTCAGTTTTTAAAAAAGTACCTGGAATTAAGAGTCTAATTTGTATTTTTTTCATTTATGGGATAAAGGCGTTGCAGGCTGGGCAGCATTTATTGCTCATCTCTAATTGCCCAGAGGGCAGTTCAGAGTGAACCACATTGCTATGGGTCTGGAGTCACATGTAGGTTAGATCAGAAAAGGATGGCAGTTTCCTTCCCTAAAGGGCTAAAGTGAACCAGATGGGTTTTTCCCTGACAACTGATTCACAGTCATCATTAGGTTCTTAATCTCAGGTATTTATTGAATTTAAATTCGACTATCTGCCATGATAGGACCTGGGTCCCCAGGTTCAGCAATAATACCACTAGGCCATCGCCTCCACCCATTATGGCCATGAATCCAGTTTTGTTTGTCAGGAAAACATAGAATGTAGAACATAAAACAGTACAGGTCCTTCAGCTCACGATGTTGTGTCGACCTATTATCCTACTAAGATCAATCTACCCTGCATACCCTACATTTTACTATCCTCCATGTGCCTATTCAAGAGTCACTTAAAAGTCTCTAAAATATCTGACTCCACTACCACTGCCGGCAGCGCATTGCACACGCCCACCACTCTCTGTGTCAAGGGCCTACCTCTGACATATCCCCTATACCTTTCTCCTATCACCTTAAAATTATGCCTCCTCGTAATAGTCATTTCTGCCTTGGGAAAAATTCTCTGGCTATCCACTCTATCCATGCCTCTCATCACCTTGTACACCACTATCAAGTCACCTCTCATCCTTCTTCGCTCCAATGAAAAAAGCCCTACCTCCCTCAACCTTTCCTCATAAGACCTGTCCTCCACTCCAGGCAGCATCCTGGTAAATCTCCTCTGCACCCTCTCTAAAGCTTCCACATCTTTCCTGTAATGAGGTGACCAGACCTGAACACAATACTCCAAGTGTGGTCTAATCAGAGTTTTATAGAGCTGCAGCATAACCTCACGGCTCTTAAACTCAATTCCCCTGCCAATGAAAGCCAACACACCATACACCTTCTTCACAACCCTATCAACTTGTGTCGCAACTTTGAAGGATCTATGGACGTGGACCCCAAGATCTCTCTGTTCCTCCACACTGCTGAGAGTCCTGCCATTAACCCTGTATTCTGCATTCAAATTCCACCTTCCAAAATGAATCACTTCACACTTTTCTGGGTTGAATTCCATCTGCCATATTTTTGCCCAGCTCTGCATCCTGTCAATGTCCCATTGCAACCTACAACAGCCTTCCACGCTGTCTGCGACTCCATCAACCTTTGTGTCATTGGCAAACTTACAAACCCACCCTTCCACTTCCTCATCCAAGTCATTTATAAAAATCACAAAGAGCAGAGGTTCCAGAACAGATCCCTGTTGAAGGGTCTAGGCCCAAAACGTCAGCCTTCCTGCTCCTATGATGCTGCTTGGCCTGCTGTGTTCATTCAGCTCTACACCTTGTTATCTCAGATTTTCCAGCATCTGCAGTTCCTTCTATCCCTGCAGAACTCTACTGGTCACTGAGCTCCAGGCTGAATATTTTCCATCTACTACCATCCTCTGTCTTCTATTGGACAGCCAATTTTGTATCCAGACAGCCAAATTTCCCTGAATCCCATGCCTCCTTACTTTCTGTAAAAAATTTAGCCCTCTAATAATGGGGAAAATTGGCAGTTAGTGCTGTTGGAGGCAGCTTTTCTGAAAAGAACCACCTGATTGACTGTGATCTCCTTCTATTCCTCCCACTTCATACAGACAAAGGGGATGGCCATGGGTACCCGCATGGGCCCAAGCTATGCCTGCCTCTTTGTAGGATACGTGGAACAATCCCTCTTCCAAAGCTACACTGGCCCCATCCCCCACCTCTTCCTCCGTTACATCGATGACTGTATCGGCGCCGCCTTGTGCTCCCACAAGGAGCTCAAGCAGTTCATCCACTTCACTAACACCTTCCACCCCAAACTTAAGTTCACCTGGACCATCTCTGATACCTCTCTCTCCTTCCTGGACCTCTCTCTTTCCATCTCTGGCAACCACCTGAAAACCGATACCAATTTCAAGCCTACTGACTCCCACAGCTACCTAGAAAACACCTCCTCTCACCCACCTTCCTGCAAAAATGCCATCTCCAATTCCCAATTCCGTCGCCTCTGCTGCATCTGCTCCCGAGATGAGGCATTCCACTCCCGGACATTCCAGATGTCCTCGTTTTTCAAGGACCGCAACTTCACCTCCACAGTGGTCGAAAGCACCCTCGACCGTGTCTCCCGCATTTCCCGCAACTCATCCCTCACACCCCCTCCCCGCAATAACAACAAAAACAGAAACCCCCTCATCCTCACATACCACCCCACCAACCTCTGCATCCAACGCATCATCCTCCGACACTTCCACCATCTGCAATCTGACCCCACTACCAAGGACAGTTTTCCCTCCCCACCCTTATCTGCTTTCCGGAGGGCCCTCTCTCTCCATGACTCCCTTGTC
>NC_063338.1:75439892-75481442 GCF_021869965.1 Rhincodon typus
CCTGCACATCTGCTAATGTGGTATACTGCATCCACTGTTCCCGATGTGGCCTCCTCTACATTGGGGAAACCAAGCGGGAGGCTTGGGGACCGCTTTGTGGAACACCTACGCTTGGTTCGCGACAAACGACTGCACCTCCCAGTCGCGAACCACTTCAACTCCCCCTCCCACTCCTTGGACGACTTGTCCATCCTGGGCCTCCTCCAGTGCCACAACGATGCCACCCGAAGGTTGCAGGAACAGCACCTCATATTTCGCTTGGGAAACCTGCAGCCCAATGGTATCAATGTGGACTTCACAAGCTTCAAAATCACTCCGCCCCCGACAGCATCCCAAAACCAGCCCAGCTTGTCCCTGCCTCCCTAACCTGTTCGTCCTTTCTCCCACCTATCCACTCCTCCCACCTCAACCCCCACCCCAACCTCCTACCTACCAGCCTCATCCCAGCCTCCTTGACCTGTCCGTCTTCCCTTGACTGACCAACCTCCACCCTAATTCCCCACCTACACTCACCTTTACTGGCTCCATCCTTGCATCCTTGACCTGTCTGTCTCCTCTCCACCTATATGCTCCTTTATCCATCTTCTAACCATCTTCCCCTCTCTCTCTATTTATTTCAGAATCCCCTTCTCCTCCTCCATTTCTGAAGAAGGGTCCAGACCCGAAACGTCAGCTTTCCTGCTCCTCTGATGCTGCTTGGCCTGCTATGTTCATTCAGCTCTACACCTTGTTATCTCACCTGATTGACTAATGGGACTTTAGGGAAGGTAAATGCCAACAGTACCTGGTCTGGTCTACATGTGGCTCCAGACCTGCAGCAATATGTTTGACTCTTAATTGCTCTGTGGGCAGTTAGGGATGGACAATAAATGCTGGGCCCAGCCAGCAATGGCCTCATCCCTTGAATGAAAAAAAAGACTGAAGGTATGCTTTCTATTGGTGCTACCTGTAGCTATAAAGACGAAATGCTGAAAATTGAAGTGAGTGTATGTAATTCTTATAGTATTGAATGTCACACAGTAGTAACATTCAATGGATTTAGTAGTTTTCAATACTGATTATAGGCATCCTTAAATGCCTTGAAATTCAGTTTGTACAGTTATATTTTTACTAATGCCTGCAACCTCAATGGGCAATTCCTTGGGCTGTATTGTCACAGAATCCTTCTTGGTAATATTCTGCAGCATCAAAGCAGCCAATAATCATAATCCTATTTCCTACTCGACACACCTTCCCTAAAGGTAGGTATGATTCCCACGGGTCAGCAATAAGAGAACTGCTATGGACGGATGGGCTTTATGTAGCCCTCTCATAATGGAGAAAATTGGCAGTTGGTGCTGTTGGAGGCAGCTTTTCCATTACTGCTTTGGGATTGCTGCTCCAGAGGTGCCAGGGAATGCTGGCTTCTGAGAAATGTTCTAATTTGCTTTACAGTACTGTGTCTAAAGACAGGGTGTTTACTAATATTTGGTGTTCTTAAGGACATGTAATTCTACATTCTAACATATTTTCTAGTTAGTATTTTCATAAAAAAAAAGTAAACGTCGCTAATTTATAGAATTATAGAATAGAATCATCGTGGGTTACAGCACTGAAAGGATTCATTTGGACACTGACCTTAATGTGAATGAGATGCAACATTCCTGTGAAGGTATTATACAGAGCTTATAGTAAGTATCATACATCTCAAAGAGATCCAACTAGAAGTTGTGACATTTTCCCATTATGTTTACTTTGAGAAAAAGTGAAGCTGATTCTCTTCAATTAGAACAACTAAGGCATGGCTTCACAAAAAACTTCCATCAGTGAGTAAAGATGACAAATATACCGTGGTCCTGTTAAGTTAATTTTAGTTTGGCAGTCAAATTTGACAAAGTATATAATTTTTGCAGATGTGATGCGATAGAATGTATTTCGTACACTTGCAAAGGAAATTTCGTACTCAGAGGATTAAAAACTTCTAAAATGTTGATTTAAAGCACAACTGCAAAAAGGTTAAAGCTGATGACAAGCTTGAGGTATGTTTGAGGAAATGTGAAAGTGCTTTTTATTTAATAATTTTAAACGGCTTGTATAGAGACAATGTAATAGGATATTGCAGCTTTTTTTAAAAAAAGGAGGCTTGTTCTGTGCCTGTAGTGTGGGCTGACCTCAACTCGTTGCTATGACCAGCTGTTGGGAAGTGTATGGGTGTAGTCCTGGGTTCCAGCACAACCGAGTCATTCAGGCCCCACATGAGCATCATTTATCCAAGTGGAAGTTGTGGTTTGGAACAGAATATGTTTTTTTAGTTCTCCCTCTCTCTGTCTCTCTCTCTCTTTCTCTCTCTGTGAGAGTTTTCTTCATCGCTTATTGGATTTGGCACCTAACTAAAGAGGAATTTGGGGGATATTTTTCCGTCATATTCAATTAGCGCCCCTGCACCATTCAACTTATGTCTGGTTATTTTTGGAATGGGATAGTTTGTTCTGCATAATGTGTGCAGCTCATTTGTAAATTTGGTGTAGTCCATGGCAGGGTGCTGCTGACCTACTGGTCTGGTTCATGTGACACATCTGTTCATTGCTGGCTCTGGTGAAGTAATGTGGGAGGAAGTAATGTAATCTTCAACCTCTGTCAGGCCCCCTCACATATCATGATCATCCTCATTTTCATATGAAGTGTGGAAATCTGGCAACACCTTGGGGTCAGTTATGTTCTTGAGCAACATTCCAGCTACAATTACCGTATTTCTGCAGGAAATGCTTTGTCTTTGAAGTGCAGACGTTTTTCTTCCGATGGGCAAAGAGTTTGAAAAATGTTGTCAATAATTGTTGCCTAATAAGATTCCATCTTGTTGACCTTTGCTGCCAAGGGTGTTCACTCTCTGAGCTTGTGCTCTTACTTGTAAACCTGGGATATTGTTGAAATCTCACTATTATTTACAAGCAGCTTAGTCCACAAAGGAGACTTTATTCTGGGTTAAACCCAGAAATGGAATAGGCTCTAAAGTTTCCAGTGGAAACCCGAACAAATCAGCTATTCTGCGTTAAATCCGATATTCTCCCAGGAGTCCGTGGTTCATTACTAGTTTTTAACAGTAATAGAGATAGTGTAAAGCAAACTGCCTCTATCTTGCTGCTGCTGCTATTTCCATGCAATACAAATGCCAATCGAGTCACATCTGTATCCACTGATGGTGCCACATTGACATATGTTCTGCATCTGGTCTTGTGTGCATTTTAGGCTGTGATTTTTCTCTCTATTTTAATTTTTACTTGTGCTTCCCAACTGTGAATTCAATGTAAATAGCAGTGCAGATCACTCTTCTGTCAGTGCCCATCTGCTTGGGCTAAAGTAGACTAGACTTGCTCAGAGTTTGTGTGCAAACCTAACCATACATAAGCTTTCATTGAGCACAAGTCTCAGGAGGTCATCAACAGCAGTAATTGTGATGGTGCTAAAACTGGACTCTGCAATCTGCAACAGGGATGGTTTTAAAAAATAATCAGCAAAACTCCTGATAGCTTTGTCGCTAATCCTTCCTGGAGAGCAAAGAGAAAAGGCTTGGGAGTCGTATATTTACAGAGTACCTTTCAATGCTGGGGGTCCCAAAGCATTTTACAGAAATAATGTACATTTGAAAAGTAGTCATTGCTCTGTTATAAGAGATGTAGCAGCCAATTTGTGCACATCATTGTCTCACATTGTTCCTTCCGCAGGACACTTCTAAGATATTTTATCTGTGCAATCAATCAGGATGAATTTGATTAAAACTGAAAGAACTGCAGATGCTGTAAATCAGGAACAAAAACAGAAGTTGCTGGAAAAGCTCAGCAGGTTTGGCGGCATCTGAGGAAGGGTCACCGGACCCGAAATGCTAACTTTGATTTTTTCTTTACAGATGCTGCCAGACAGGATGAATTTGATTTCCTCCTTTCAAATGATGCCTAGATCCAGGGCACATCTTTTAAAGATTCCAACAGTGACAAAAGACAACGGGCAGAATCTAATAGAGGTCTGAGTAACATGGGCTAGGGCAAGAGTTGCAGCAGAATTGGACGAAAAGTTTAGCAAGGCACATCTTAACTCCATTTTTGCTGAGCAGTGGGGAGGGTTTCTTGCTAGGCAACAGTGAGTTGCTGCTTAAGGGGGATTAAAACTTGTTAAGTGGCTTATTAGTGGTCCACCTTGCGTCATTAATATTCAGCTTCCTATTTTACCAAAACTTCCAAATGAGCTAAGTTTTGAGAATTCCTGACAGAAAGGGTGGTCAGAACCTGGTGAGTGCACCTTGCCACTGGCTGCAAGGAGCCTCCATGCTGCTCAGCATTGAGCAGCATCTCAGGGCATGATACATCAATCCCAGCCACAGCACCCTTGCCCATGGACATTGGCATCTGCTATTTGCCAACCACCCCACCCTCCCCCACCCCAACAACCAATATAGCCTTCTCCAAACCACTTGCAAGATGCTTAGGAAGCACAGACTTGCCTTGCAGGGCACACCAGCAAATACGGTTGAAAGGCTGCAGCAGAAACACTTTGCACATGGGAACAGGCACCCAACTCACCACTGCACTAGGCTGCATGTCAGGGTTGCTCACTTGCTCTCTCAGTATTTGCTCACTTAGCATCTACCTGCATACTTGCAGCTTCCATGCCTCGCTTTGTCTACAATGTCCATTAGTGTGTTGGCATTTAAGACAGAGCCAATGGTTATCAGTACTGCCGTATTGAGGTGCCCTTTTGTGCAGATCCACATACAAACTGCTTGTCAGTAGAGATCTATCCGGGATGTTGGGAGTGGACTCCTTGATGTACAGCACACTGAGCCACCGATTAAACACTTGGAACATGTGCCAGCTATTTGTATCACACTGCACATGTATCCAATCAAAAGGCTGCCTTGGACATTGAGTGGGGGCTATATCTCAATCCACTTGGTGGGGGAGCTGCCTTGTCTGCTTTTTATTAATTAGCCAATCTTTTAACCATGTTGATATACTATGTGCAAAAACATGAGCTCTTCCCTTATTAAACAGGCTCTAGAAAAGCTTTCTACAAATCCAAATATGTTGCCTGTATGGGTTCCCCTTTATCTAGCCTGCTTGCTACCTCCTCAAAGAAATGTAATAAATTTGTGAGGCATTATTTTGCCTGCATGAAGTCATACTAATTCTGCTTGATTTTATTACATGTTTTGAAATGCTCTGCTCTTAGATCCTTCATAATAGACTCTAGTGTTTTCGCAATATCAGATGTTAAGCTGCCAAAAGAGTTTGGGATATCAAGGCTTGCGGTAAAGGGTGGTAAAGCAGAGGTATTTATAGAGATGGGAGAGGAGAATCAATGCGTATGGGGATCTGCAGAATAGTTTTGGGGGGCATAGTTGGCTATGGGAGAGCAGGGAGTATTGACAGTGACTGGCACCATGGTTTGCATAGTGGGAGCATAGAGGAAGAGGGCAGACATCGTTAAGCTGTAATGTTGATATCCAGGGAGGAGGGAGAACTCTTAAAGGTGAAGCTGAATATGATGGGTTTCCGCATGGAGAAAAGGTGGAAATGGGCTGTCAGGGAAGTGGAAGATAGAAAGGGATTGTGTCCACCCCAAGCTGCATTCCCTGCCCTCACTTCATGTTCTCTAGATGTGCAATGCAACTGAAAAATGGCTTGGACGACATGCAGGGTGAGCAGAGTCAGTGAGTCTTTGAAGGGCAAAGCTGCAGGATCTATGTCCGTTGTACATTAAGATGTTGAAGGGGCCATTTACAAACTGCAGCTACATTTATTTGCAAAGATTTTGTTACACATCTGCAATATGTGCAGAGTGAACATGTAAAGGATTCAAAAGTTCATCAAAAGCAGACTGCACCATCCCATTAGTGTTAGCCAAACTTACATTGTCACCAGAGTGATGCAGAAGTTAGTGGCAATAACTCAAAATGATGTCAATGCTAGTCAACATTTCCCCATCATTTGTGAAACTTCCAAAGGCGCTATGTGACAAGGGGCACATCACTATATCCTACATTATATAAGTATGATAATGGACTCCAATGAATGCAGATGAAAGTGGGATGGTTAAGAATGGTCTGAGATGGTGGGGCTGGGGGGGATGTGGGTAGGAACATTCCCTTTTGAATGTAAAATATTGGTCACTCAGTAAGTGTGGAACATTTATCAAGTTGGTGCGCATGCTGTGACAATCAGGGCAGTGATGAAGGAGGTAATAGAGCAGCTGAGGGGTCCTCAGTATAGTCCAGACTGAGTATAGAACATGATCCAGATATATTGTGTTCTATGCCATCGGAGCAAGCAATGAAATGATGCGATAGACAGGGGAGTGGGGACAGTCTTTCAAGGATAAAGATGAGGACATTGAGCTGAAGGATGCTGAAAATCCGAAACATGTGAAAACAGAAATTGCTGAGGAATGTCAGCAGGTCTGGCAGCAGCTGTGGAGAGAAAATGGAGTTAAATTCTAAGTCCAGTGACCTTTCTTTGTGTTCCCTTTTGCTGGCTGTTAATAACAGCTCATGTTTGGACTAGTCCAAATGCTTGTCTGTATATGATGACCCCCTGCTGGACAACGACAAGATGAGTGTGATCACTGGGGATTGGGGATTGGGGAAAGAATAGCAGCGACTCAGAGATAGTCTTCAGATGGGATGTATGTAAAGGCATGTGAAGTGTGTGTCCTGGTATTTTAACAGCAGCTATGGTGAGAGAATAGGCTGTGTGTGTGATGAAGTGTCAGCCATGCTTGCTAAGTGCCACATGTATTATGGCATTATGCTGCCAGTGAGAGCGACACTAGATTGCCAACACTTGTCTGGGTGAACAGTGACATCTCTACGATATCATGGGTGCAAGGGATGTCAGTCTTTCAGCAGATACCTGCCATATAGTGAGTTTTTCTGGGAATAGTGCATGGTAAGATGAGGCTAGAATCAGTCATCAGAGTGAGGTAGGTATTAAATGATGCGCATTTGTGAAGATTTGATGAGAAGCCTTCCTAATCCTTGCAGTGAGAATCCGTCCAAAATATTTGACGCAACACAAACTTAGCCAAAAAAAAACATAAGGTTCAGCCCAACGTTCCAAATACCACAAACCTAAAATCAGTGGAATAAAATTCACTAATGTCATTGCTCATCAATAATTTTCAGAAAGTGATCATGAGTCACATTCCTGAGAACTGAATGTCTCTTGCTAGCTCATTTCAGAGGGACTATAAGAGTCAATCTCAGTGTTGTGGAGATGCATGTAGACCAAATAAGTAAACAAAATTAGATTTCCTTCCCAGAAGCACTTGATTGAAACACAGGGATTTTATAACAATCCATTTGTTGCATTACTATTGTTAATATTTGCCTTAATTTTTATTCAGATTATTTGATTAACTGAATTTAAATTCCACAGGTGTCATATGAGGATTTGGACTTAAAATTCTAGACGATGACTCCAGGTCTCTAGATTATAAATAGTTGACCAATTAACTGATGTATTAACATTGTAGTTGCTGCTTCTTCTCCCATGAAACATGTCACAATTTTGCAGTGGCATGATTGAAATTTAGCCAAGAGTATTATTTAAAAAAAATATTTATCTAAAACAATGTAAAACAATAATTATTATGATAATTGTGTATTCTGGCAAAATGCAAATAAATTTTAGTGAAAACTCAGGGGATATGGTCACATAATGTGTTTATCTCATTGAACTAGTAATCTAGAGGCTCAGGTTATTGGTGTCATATCCAAATATGGCAACTGGTAGAAATTTTTAAAAATCGTCGATTATCATAAAAACCCATCTGATTCACTAATCTCCTCTAAAGAAGGAAATCTTCCATCCTTATCAGCTCTGGCCTTCAAGTTAGCCACAGATAAAACACAAATAAAGATGGGCATGAAATGTTGCACGGAATTTTCACCTTCTTGGGTAATTGGGAAATGTGGGGAGTTTGGTAAGAATTTTAAAAATTCAGATACTTAATGTTGAGAAAAGTTTTCCCAATTTTCCACTTGAGCCATAAAATGTGATTTCTGAACTTAGTGGTGACCAATATGCCCTTTAACCTGCGTGGCATTCTGTGCAGAGCCATTGGCCCTCAGATGTGAATCGCAGCATTTGCTTTTGGTTCCAGAAGCCACTGCCGGGCACTGAGGTTCACACAGAATTAAAACAAATTAGAGGGAATGCTGGTGGTAACTACCTTATTTCCATGCATGTGCATTTCAAGCAATCCCCAGCTCAGTTTCATAGAAGCCATACAGCGTGGAAGCAGGCCATTCAGTCTACACTGCCCCTCTGAGCAGCACACCACCTAGACTCTAGCCCTGTGACTCTGCATTTCCCATGGCTAATCAACCTAGATACTATAGGCAATTCAGCAAAGCCAATTCACCCACCCTGCACGTTTTTGGACCGTGGGAAGAAACTGGACCAAACCTGCACAGACACGGGGAGAATATACAAACTCTGCACAGACAGTCACCTGAGGGTGAAATCAAACCTAGGTCCCTGGCACTATGAAGCAGCAGTGCTAACCACTGAGCCACCATGACATGTCTGTATGTTATTTCCAATACTCCTCCTCTCCACTGGGAACATTGTTGACATGGAAATCTGAGCAGGTACCTAGTGGCAGCAGCTCACTGAGTGTTTGTCCTGACCATCCTCTGACAGGTTCTTCACAACAACATCTATTCGTGTTCTAAGACCTCCATCTTCCTTGATGCTTCATCTATACAAGTCAACATCTGACTGGTCAACCACCAGGCTCACCATATCATCATGCCTGCTCTTGGACCAAATCTCATACCACCTTGGTCCATTAACACTTTGCGTTGGAGCTCGGCACACCCACATCTCATGCATCTACACAGCATGCACCTTGTGGCTGTTAGCTCACTTTCTTAGCACTCACTCACTAACATCAGCACTGAATTCCAGACTGCCAACCTCTGGGTAGGTGACATTGTTTTTTAGACACAAAGGCCCTTCAGTGGTCAGTTCCAGGGCACATCACAGTGTAGCATATGCCAGTAGCTTACCCGGCAAACACACTACATATTCTTTATGCAAATGGTCGTTTGGGAATATCAAAGAGGAGCTGTCCTTCGTGTTAGCTACTGTCAGTAAGAAGATACCAGAGCAGTTAGTGAAGGCAATCATCTAATTCCATTCTAAGAGATTGGTCACAGTTGTTTAGCAACTTGGCCCTACTGAAATCTAGAGATTCATGTCTTTGCAGGCCGAGAATTGTGCAACAGTTGGCCCAGGAGATCATGTCCAACTAGTCCACATTTACAGGTAACATGGAGACATGAGTCTGGGGTTGGGAGTGGGACAGTTCTTCCTGCCATGAAACAAAGAGAGTGTTGAGTACAATGGAAATAGCTGGAAGAGCAGTTAGTGGTGATGCAGGAGCAGAAGAGGTGGTGAGGTGTCAGCAGCAAGACAGTAGGAAGTACAGAAGTCACGAAGGTTCAGTACTTTGGGAGGATGAGGTGGGTAACAGTTGTTGAGTGGACATGATATTTGCAATAGTCAATAGCCTCAGTAAGTGCTGTGGCAGAATTAGGGTAAGTGGTGGTCCTGTGAGTGTGATGTAGTAGAGAGAAGATGGTGGCACTTATCCTAATTGAGTACAGAAGATCATTAACCTTTATGCTGTACTGCTGAGTGTAGTCTGCTTCACTGATAAGATGGTACTAACCGGGACTGCCGAATGCGTCTAAGCTAGCTAGAGCTGGGTGCCTGGGAAAAAGGATGACAGTCCACCCTGCCAGCTGATCTACCAACACCTCCAGGTCTCTATCTGTGAAGCCGATAGTAGGCTTTCCTTCTGTCTGGACCCATGTCCTAAATGTACAGGCTCAGGCACCATTTTGTGAGGCGTCACCTCTGACTTTCAGCATCTGCAGTGGTGCAGAGATGGGCTTTAAATATGGTACCAGTATCATTTGCCAGAGAGTGCTGGCAGTGGTCAGTGCTTCATAGAACCTCTACAGTGCAGAAAGAGGCCATTTGGCCCATCAAGCCTACTGACCTGCCAAACAGCAACACATCCACACCCAGGGCCCCACAGCCCCACATTTATCACAGTTAATCCGCCTGGCCTGCTCACTGTAGGGCAATTTAGCATGGCCAATCCACCTAACCTGCATATCTTTGGACTGTGGGAGGAAACTGGAGCTCCTGGTGGAAACCCGCACAGACACGTGCAGAATATGTAAACACCAACAGGTAGTCGTCTGAAACAGGAATCAAATGAGTCCCTGGCACTGTAAGGCAGCAGTGCTAAGCACTGAGCCCACCATGCCACCCACCTCTCTGCCACCTGTCTTGGCACCTGATGTCCTGAGAAACTCACCCCAAAGAGCCTGTTCACATATCTAATGAGATGAAGAATGGAAGATTGTGTGAGGAATGATGCTCTGAACAACGTTACACTGGCACCACGGCTTTCACTTGATAAAACAGTCTTATTTGTAAAATGGGAAATTCCTGCCTGCTGGCTTCGACTGCAATGTCCACGTCCCACGAGAGAACTTTTAAAATTTGCTTCTTAATACACATGCAATTTTGAGCGCCAGAATTTCCTATTGTGGCTAAAAGGGATGCCCAACCTCAAGTGCTTATCACATCTGTTGCTGTATCATGCTCACATAAGCAAAAGGGACAGCTGGTGGAGATGCGTAACTGCCTTCTGATCAGCCCTGCCCAATATCAAAATAGTTGTATTGACACATTTACAGAAGATGTACATAAAATCCCTACACTTAAGCTGCACCTCGATGTAGATTTTTGTGGCCTGTGGGAGTGGGGAGGGGGTAGGTGGGGAAAGGGTTGTAAAGTTTGGTGGCAGAATAATCCTGTCAATAATAATGTCACATCACAGCTTACACTTCTTTCAATTTGTGGCGCTTCCCATTTTTTTCATAACATTTACATTTTCTGCCGTGAATGTGATTAATCATTGCTCAAAAAATAAACCTTTTGAAATCTGTGATATTACACCATTTCTGTTAAAAAAAAAGAACCACTTCCACTTTTTGTCGAGCTCTAGAAGCTGTTTCCCTCTAATGATGCATGGAGCGATGAGTAACATCGAAGTGTTCTATAATTTCTTTAGTATTGTGACTTTGCTTGTGTTAATTTGCTGACAGTAATGCTCTGAACAACTAAATATTTTAAGAGTCCTTAAAAATAATCCCTGAAGTGCTTGAAAATAATAGTATTTCACCGGGTGCTTCCAGCCACATGGTATCACATTTGCAGTGGAATCTTGCTGAAGTGTTTGGAGTGTCACCTACTGGCTGTAGAATTGGAGAGAGATCTGGAAGATAAGGTGAACCACAAATAAATCAGCCAAGGCCACTGGAAGGGCTTCTCCTGGAAATTGAGGGTGTGTACTCAAAGCTTCTAAGAAACCAGGGGCCAGCAGCTCTTGTGCTCTGCAGCATCACAAGCTGCTGCAGTAAAAGCACATACCAAAGTCACAGGATTGCAGGCCAATCAGTTAGCAGCAAAGACAGTGTACGTTGACCATGAGCATCTCCACAGAGAACTTAATTCAGGTATGGCACAACCCCTCCTAATGAAATCAGCTTCCCACTTTCAGGCTCACTATCAATGAAGGTATAAGATACCACCCTTCATCTAAAGAATGTAAGGGTGGAATATTTCTTTTAATTTTCAAACAGCATTGGAAATCCCTTTTAATTACAACCTTTAGGCAGACGTTTAATTGTTGATTTAAGGAGGCACCTGATGGCCAAAGTTTAGACTTTCAGCTGCAAATTCTTCCAGACCTACAATCCACTAAGAACTTTATGTTCCTCCAATTGTGACCGTTTATGTATTCACGGTTTCCTTCTCCTCATTACTTGCCAAGTCTTCAGCTGCATAGATTCTAAGTTCTGGAATTTTTATTTAAGCCTTACACTTCTTTACTTGTTAGGAGCTCTGTAAATAGCCTCCTTGATAGGATATGAAATAGTGCAACATCGTAATGAAATCACTCTTTTCATATTATGAATCTTCTCACATTTTGCTAATACTACAAAATGACACCAATCTCAAAAGTATGTGCTTTAAGGTTATCATGTCAGGCAAAGGAGAAACAGAGCTCAATTTTGTATCTCATTATATTGCATACCTGAGAATGGAAGCTTTCATAACTTTGTAAAGATATCTAGAAAAAAATCAATTCTTCTGAACACATACGTATTGTTCCATTGGGATCAATTCAAAGTTTTCATTTGGTTCTGTTTTCATCGCTGCTGCTTTTGTAGTCAGTAGTGAGGAAACATGATATGGTAGGAACACAAGTAAATGCACAATGTATGAAGCCTTCCAAAATCTCTGTTTATATTGACAGTCCCCATAGAAATCACTTTTAATTTGGGTCAGAGATAGCAGGAACTGCAGATGCTGGAGAATCTGAGATAACAAGGTGTAGAGCTGGATGAACACAGCAGGCCAAGCAACATCAGAATTTAATTTGGGTCAGTCCACTTTGACCAGAATGAGATATTCTTGGGTTTGTCATGAGACATTCCCTGGAGTGAATTCATCTAGCACAAAATGTTCACTCACCGATCACAAAGAATGATACAAGTTTCAGCTGAAATCAGCCAGAGTTTCACATCCAGTCAGTTACACCGGCATGACATGAATTTCCCGCTTCACAACTGCAGTTATCAAGAACAGGGTTGTCCTTCCCTGCAGAATCCTCGCAAAAAGCACATAACTCTAATCAACTGTCCTTGCAGTGATTTTTCTCCAAATGTAAGCATACAGCACAAGTGTAACCAACATGATTTTTAAAAAAAAATCATTCATGGGATGAGGGTGGTGCTGGCTGTCAGCATTTATTGCCCATCCAGAGGGCAGTTAAGAGTCAACCACACTGCTATGGGTCTGGAGTCACATGTAGGCCAGACCAGGTAACGATGGCAGATTCCTTCCCTTAAGGACATTAGTGATCCAGATGGGTTTTTCCTGACAACTGATTCATGGTTATCGTAAGACTCTTCTTTCCTGATTTTTATTGAATTCAAATTTTAGCCATCTGCCATGGTAGGATTTAAACCTGGATCCCCAGACATTACATGGGTCTCAGGATTAACCATCCAGCGATAATACCACTAGGCTGTCATCTCCCCTAATGCTCCAACTGCATTGTGGGATGGCTGGTTACACAATATAAACTTTCAGTATTTGTCACCTGGAGATAAAATTGACCATTTTCCATAAGCAGGCATTTTATTTTAGTTTCACAAGCAAACATTTCAACAAGGTTTCATTATGCATCACAAAAAAAAACCTGAAGACAACTGTATTTTGAGCTGGAATGGGGAATGGAGGGGGGAGGGTATGAAAAAAAAATACAGAGTAGAAGTGAAACCAGAGTATATTTAGTTTAACAGTTTACTCAACCCACACCAATACTATGCAATCTTTCCCAGAACAAAACCTCTAGAAAAACTCGTAGAACCTGCCAATCACAGAAGCTGGCAACACTAGGCAAGTTGCACAATGTAAAATCCATGCCTAATTTCTAACTGCCAATTGAGTTTTTGCCCGAAGAAAACAATACAATTTAAAATTGTCTTCAATTGTCAGTTGGAGCAAAATTCTTGTTCGTAAATGCATGTGTAAAACTATCTCAAATATTTTACACAGTAATAATCTGTCAATCAGTTGGCCCAAGTTTCAATGATAACTGTAACTGGCAGTCAGCATTTGATTAGGTGGGTTTCTCCTGCTCTCATAGGATGTAGCTTTGATTGACAATCATGCAGTTCATTTTAGGTTCAATAGATTGGCTTAATGCCATTGCATCAACTTATTCACCTTTGGGGTTAATTTCATGGCATCATTGACATTGGTTAAGGAAAAGGTGTGATCGAGATTGCCCTGCCTTTTTCAAAGAAAGTAATATTCTGGCAGCAATTGAACCATTTTAGGCAGAATGACATTTCGGGTATTGGAATTCCTTCTGTTTACAGTTTTAATTTAGTGAGCACAGCATGGAAAGTATGCATGCATAGTAACTGTAAGTAAAATTTGTCACATAAGAAATTTTGGTTCTGCCATATTAACATGTGCCAATAGATTTAACGTAGAATGCAACATTTCTCAATCATCTAAAAAAAAAGTGCTGCAAATTACATCAGGGTTATTGCTGATATTGTTAACCTTGTTTCTGTCTCCACAGTTGTTGTCAGACCTGTTCAATATTTCCAGCATTTTCTGCTTTTATTTCAGATCTTCAACATCTATTGGTACTTTTCCTTCATACTTATTTTATTTAACAGAGCCATTACAAGGCTGTGAAATATTAGAACTTGATCTTAAGTGAAGGCATATAATTCCATTCCAAAACTTTGGCCGTATGGGAGAATATCTTCATTGTAACAAAGTCACCGAAAGACTATTCAGCATGATGACATCATGCAGTGTGGTATTTTATCGTGTAATTTTATGCTCCAGTGTGATTTTCTTTGTTGCAATTTCCAAGAGGACAGTGACCCTTTAAATGACAAAAATTTTGCACCCAATTCCTTCTTTGGTGCTTTTGACACTATCAAGTGTGCTTGATATTTAAACACAAATGGCAGAGCAGCACAGGATTTGTATTTCAAAAATACTTCAGCTTTACTGTGGCATTATCAATCCGTATAACCTCCTCACAATTCTCTTCTTTTCCTCCCATTGTTTATCAGTCAAAAATCACAGAACTACTTCACAAATTCAGCCTAATAGTAAAGTTTAAGGTCATGGTTGTACTTCTTTGCTGAAACACTATGTCATACACTTGATAGCAAAAGGCCAAGTTATTTTAGAGCAATGGTTCTACACTATTGACAATCAATTTGGACACAGTTGTGTTGGAAGTCTTAAAATCTGTGCATAAGTAAAGTAAGTCAATCGATATTTGTTATATAGTCATCCTTTCGAAACAAGGAGACATATGACTTTCATCCCCTCCCCCTCATACTAGTGCACTACCAATTTATTCTAGTGAACTTCACTGAACTGTGCCATATCCTTTTGATAATCATTTTCCCTGCCACACAATTATACGTAGCATATTCAGCCAGCACAGCATTCCATTTATTACTGTGTTTTTCAGCAAGTACATGACTTCAAATTACATAGTAACTGTTGTGTAGAGAGCAGGAAAAAAAGGGAGAACAAACATTGTCCAAGACAACATGTAATTTAAAAAAATACCACCGAGTGCATGAGACACTGCAAAAAGAAGTGACGAATCTTTTTTTTCATACTGCATATTAGCATTCTGAATACAAACCCTGCACTTATCCTCTGTTAGGTAAATATTTGCATTTTTTTAAATTGATATTTACATTTCATCTTTGATGTGAGAATACTGCAGTTACTGGAAAAGTTTTAAGCTTGTCACTGATAAGTTTTGTTAAATGGTTGCCCTGTGAAAAATATACTTGCAGGATGGGAAATTTGACCGGGTAGTTGAAGCAGAAGACAAACTTCTGAGTGAACTGCAAGGCTACAATCAATGATTTGGGCACTGTAATAAACCACCAGAAAGAGCTGTGCTGGATTTATCAATTCCATTTGAACTCATGGCTAAATAACCTTGAACTATCATTTGCGTCACTTGAAGTTAAAGGGGCTTCAGTACTTCAATTTTTATGTAGCTTCGGTCTGTGGTGTTTTTTGCTGTACATATTGCAGTTGGTATAGACATTTCAATAAATTTAACGTTGTTAATCTCCAATTATTGCTGATTGAATTACAATACAGTTTAGCAAATGCGTATGGGGCCTTTTAACGTGTCTTTTTGTAAGTTGTTACTCAGATAGTTCCATTATCTCAAAACCAAACAGCATTTGCAGAAGTATTTATATGTTGCTTCGGACATTCCAATAGGTATATACTTAGAACACAGGGAAATTCCATTCGCAGTAAATGGTTAAACGTGAGTGCTTTGCCCAAAGGCTCAATGGCACATAGGCTGAACCAACACCAACAACAACAACTTGCATTAAAATAGTGCCTTATATATGGTAAAATGTTCTACTTTGGATGCAAAATGACATTAAGCCACATAAAAAGCTATTTGAACGAGAAGTTAAAACCTTGTTCAGAAAAGGTTCAGAAGTGTTTGTGAGAAAAGAGAGGTAGAAAAGAGGAAAGGTTTTGAGGTGGAATTCCAGAACTTTAAGTCCATGGAGCTGAAGAGTGATACCCAACAGTGCAGCAATGAAAAGTGAGGGGAGTACAAAAGATTAGAATTGGAGAAATGGTGAAATCTAGGAAGGTTGTAGAGCTGGGGAAAATTACAGAGGAAGGTAGGGAAAGACCATAAAGGGATTTGAAAATATGAATGAGGGAGCAGAATCTTCCCACGTCCTTACCATCTTGGGCTATGGAGAGAAATTTAAGAGAATCGCTTGAAAAGTTGGCGCAGGTGGGGGATAGGTGGTTAGGTGACCTGAGGGAGTGAGTGGGCATCAGAGAGAACATGCAGGTTTAGTGGTGTGGGGGAATTGGGCGGGTGAGAGATCTGAGGGAAGATTACGCATGCAAAAGTGAGAGTGGTAAAGCCTGAGCTTTGGTTGTAGATGAGAGCAGTAGCAGAGGTAGAGTGAGTGTGACGTGGCAGAGAGAAAGTAATGGCACCTACCCTGATAGATCGAAGAAAGTATTAGCTTCCTTCTGATGGTGCTGGTTCTGATAGATTTTCCTGTAGATGGCTGAGACTGCACTAACCCTGGTGACAAGTTGCACCAGGCTGATTGTTATCTGGTGTCACATCCTCCCCAACAGTCCTGTGGAAAGAGGACTCCACTGTATCCCATCCAGCAGGACCTCCAGCTCCATGTCTGCAAAGCATGACACCAATTTTCCCTTATCACCTATGTCTGGGCAAATGCCATGAGCCGTGCAGGGCAGGTCCAGACTGACAGTGGTGCATAATGGCTTTTAGAAGATTGCATTGATGCCACAGATCCCTGGATATCCCGGGAGTGGTGAGTACCGCTGGGGAAGTGGGAGAATTGGGCAGGCATCAGACAAGAGGGGCATGGTAGGTGGATAATGAGTTTGGAATGCAAGCATGAGAAAACTCACTGATCCTCAGGAAGGGAAACCCTCAAAGAAATTTAATGAAAATAACACTTAGCCAAAACAGAGTAAGTCAGCCTGAGAATTTTAACCTCGAGGTGTTGCTGCATCAAAAGCCAATGCAAGTTTGTAAGTTTAAAATGGAAGAATGGCACTTAATTTGAGTTAGTATATAAATGACAGATTTGGTAAGAATAGCACTTTCCTTCCCTGAAGGACATGAATGCAACAGATGGGTTTTCCAACTATCAACATCGGTTTCTTGATTATCTTTAGACTCATCACTCCAAATTTTTATTGAATTCAAATTCCCTCATCTGCTGTGGCAGGGTTTGAACCTGGGTCTCCAGGGCTTTACCTGGGTCTCTGCATTAAACTGGATTAAGATTAATTACGAGACCATCGCCTCCCCCAGTGGACAGAGAATTGGCTTCTAGAACTGGAGAGAATTAGCTGTGATGCCATCATGTTATAATTGAAATAACTCCCAGAAAAGCTGGTATCCAGCCACCAAGTCATCCTTTATTTAACACATGGAGTGTCATTGACAGGTCCAGCACATTAAGATCCAGTTCTCAAGGTGAACAGCATGTCTGACACTTCTGTTCTTATCTGTCAGCCAGAGCTCCCTGATTGGACCAGTTTAAGGCCCAATCAGGGAACACATATTCTATGAGATACACCTAGCTGACCTTGTTACAGTATTTACCTGTAGCTGCTCAGGGGAGATCCCCTTTAAAGTGGGATAGTGGCCAGACTGAGTTCTTGCCCACCTCTCGGAAACTGACCTTGACCTTCTCTAAGTAATAGATATACAATGGATGTTGTCCTTTGATGTGAGGCTGGTTAATGGCACAGCTTCACTGAAACCATTTCTGCAAGCCCAGAATTGCCAGATCAGTAGGAAAAAGGCACAAGACGCCCACCGGAGAATTCTAGATGAATGTGTATGTAGACTATAGCCAAGATCAAAGCTAACAGAGGTAAGTGTTCATGTCAAAATGCCATGGCAGAAGTATTTACTGGAGATCTGCCAAACTATCAACGGTGGGGATTTATTGCTGCTATTCCGGGTCAACGTAAAGAGAAACAGTGACGTTTGTAGGGGACTGTGTTAGGATAGGGTGGACTAACTCAATGCCCCATGCTCTTATTACCTGTGGCACTATCTCTCTTCATTTCAGGTGTGATCACACAGGAAGATCCAAACATTATCTTCTGGGTTCTCCTATAAGAACATACATAATAGATGAACCTGGAATGTTTCCACTGTCTGTCAAACCAACATCTAGAATGGGACAATGCCTTTGAGAAAAGAGAGGCAAAAAAAAAAGTGGAATTTAATGCTCTCTTCTGACACCTCTGGAGGGTGATTTGCTGACAGTGACCATATTTGCCCACTAATCCTGATAGCAGAGAGGACCTGACAGCCTCTGATTTGCTGAAAATACTCTTTGGGGTGGGGAGGTAGGATGTTCACCCCTGGGGTTCTTGATCCTGGGGAATGCTCTCTGCTGGTCATTTAAAGGTCTGACTGGGACCATGACCACGGGGTCAGGGCAGGAGGGTCAATGTAGAGTTCTCACTGGCTCTCCAACTGAATGCTTGAATTAAAATTGTGCCCTTGAAATGGGTCTGTATTTAGAATCATAGAATCCCTACAGTGTGGAAACAGGCCCTTTGGCACAGCAAGTCCACACTGAACCTCAGAACATCCCACCCAGACCCATCCCCCTATAACCCACCTAATCTACACCTCCCTCAACACTATGGGCAATTTAGCATGGCCAATCCACCTAGCCTGCACATCTTTGGACTATGGGAGGAAACCAGAGCACCTGGAGGAAACCCATGTAGAGATGGGCAGAACATGCAAACTCCACACAGACAGTTGCCTGAGGCTGGAATTGAACCCAGGTCCCTGGTACTGTGAGGCAGCAGTGCTAACCACTGTGCCACCATGCTGCCCCTAAGGCTATATAAGGATATATAAGGACTCATCACTATCATTTGATGGGAATGCACAACTTATTTTGTCGAGGGTTTTAAATGATTTAGGCCTGAGCTCCTCTTTCTGGCTGGATCAGTTTGTCAACATTAAGTTGACTGTATAACTGGAGATTACAACACAAAAACTCCCTGCTCCAGCCAGTCAAACAGCTTTTTTTTCCACCTTACCCCTACTACTTTTACGACAAATCATCAAAAATGTTCAAAGTTTTTTTTTAGAAGCTGCACCATTTTTAATATGCTTATGATTTTTCTCCTGGGTTGCTCATTGCAGGATCTGTGGCATTAATCTTTAATTCCTGGAGCCTTCAGGACAATTCTGGAGGGTTGGCAACCCTAATCAGGTCCTGTGCAGAGACTAGGGAAATAGTTTGTTATAATAAAAGGTCTGAAATAACAGTGTTTGTAATAACAAGGTTGCACTGTATATTATAACTAGTTCAATCAAAGAATCAAAGGCTCTTTCTAGTTCACGTACAAATGTTTATCATCATCCATATCCAACTAGGAAGGGAATAATTCCAGTCCCTAACCATAGTAATACGGTAATTATAGCAATTGAGATGTATAGCTTGAACCTTTAAAATAATACAACAGTAGTGGAAACCTGATGTAAGCAAATTCCTGATGCAAACAAACTGCTACCACACTCTAACGTATCACTCACAATGTTCTTTTTTTCGAAAAAGACTTCCATTGATCTTTGCAATTTTTCTTTCTCTTCTGCTGGGAAGAGTAAAATTTGCAAAAAATTGGAAGAAATTTAGTGGAAAATTCTGTTTTCATAGTTTATGTTAATGAAGCGCCATAAAGATCTGTAGAACAAATGAGTTTTGCTTAGAAACAGGAAGCTACCATCAGTCGTGACAAGCCCATTTGACAGTTCAGCTTTGCCCTCTCACAGTCCACCAAACCCTTCTCCCTAGAAACACATCTAATTGAATCCATATATGTCTGCTTCGATGGCTTTTCTTTGTAATGTTCATTACAGGAGTATTTGGCTTATTTGGTGAAAAATCTGCTTGACTTCCTTTCTGGCTCCACTTTCCTATTTTTTAAACTCGAAGCACTAGTTTGTGACCTCATCACAATGTAGTGTATGTACATTTCACTGTGTTTTACAAATGTGACACACAGTTGCTTCGAAACAGACACGTAGGGTAGAGAAAATGAATATGTGGATTGGGGAAATGTGTGGAAATTTGTCAGGCTTAGATGTTTTAATGTTAAATGGGGAATTCTGCCAGCTTAAAAATGGTAATTTTTAATAGCTTTCTGACAGAAAAACAGCCTGTGCTCTAAGCTGCATGTTTTATAAGTAAAGAGAAGTCGACTTGTGACACTGCATTTATTTTCACCAAAGGGGAATACCATTTGTTCTCCCTGTCCTAGCGAGAAATCAATTGTCTTTGTATTGTTGTAAGATGCAAATGAGACTGTTGCAACAGTGTTAAAAAAGGGAAAATGTGTCTTTACTGTAATGGTATAGCTTACAAGTTGGAGTGTGACAGTTCTCAGAATCATGCATGCTTAAGTATTTAAGATTTTTATGAAGTTAGCTAAGGTTTTTAGAGCTAATTAAATTATTGACGAGCCAATTACCAAGTGGCAACCATTACATACAAATTGGAGAGTTAAAAAGTTGACATTATTACCAGAAACAACCAAATTATATTTTGCCTACTCTTATAAAGCGTGAGGTGAGGACTTGACATCCTGTATGAGAACTGTGGAAGGGAAAACTAGAATTAAAATGTATAGGTTGGGTGATGCCAAACTCTGATTTTGAGAGGCTGCAGATTGTAGGAGGAAGTACGTTAGGACCTCCATAATCCTAAAATCCAGGAAAACAACGAGTAGCAGCAGGTGAAATTAAACTGGTTGAATTCCCCTTTAATACAAGAGGTTTGAAGTAAGACATTATTTGTACCCTGATCTCAGTGCAACCATGTTCATTTTGCTAACCCTAAGAGTATTTACTGTACCAAGCAGACTCCCAACTGGATTCGCACTGATTGAAAAGAGCTTTCCATTGCAACTCAAGCAAATTAAGTGGTGGTGTAGGGAGACGATATTAAGAGGTAGAAAAATTCTAATGATGGATAAACCAGCTAGCTTTGTATGTCTCAGGAAAAAAAAAACAAAGTAATTGTGCAAGTGATTAGAAGGAAAGCAAGGCCACTTCTTGGGACTTTCTTCGTAGAGACAGAATTTTTGTTCTTTCTACGGCTACACTGGGCCTACTGGCATTTTTCACCAAATGGTACCATAATGTGGTTTAGTGAGGGCCAATTGGGGAGAAGATGGAATGGGAAGCCAGGTTCTGCATGTCTAATGGTATTTAATGCCAGGCAAGGAAGAATGATTTGGTATTAATCTCTGAATAGGTAAGGGAAGGGAAGTGGAGCTTTAGGTAGGGTGTAGGTAGAAAGCCTGAATGTCCCCGTTTTCTTTTATTATGCCATCAAATTTCAGGTGGGGCTGCAGAGGGAATAAGTCAGTGTGCCCCATTCAAAGTGCCAAGCTCAGCCAGGGAATTTATAAGGCCCGATTGATTCAAGAAGGAAATATCCTTCAACACAACTGTTCATTTCCTAACACGTGGCTGCAGAACAACATTGGAAAAATGCTAACAAGCTCAATCTCCTCATTTGTAAAATGACATGGGATTCAGAGATGGAATTATCACAGAGGCAGCAAATGAAAATTGCAAGAGGTGATACGGAGACTCAATGGTTAGCACTGCTGCCTCACAGCACCAAGGACTCGAGGTGCGATTTCACACTCAGCAACTGTCTGTGTGGGGTTTGCACATTCTCCCTGTGGCTGCGTGGATTTCCTTTGGGTGCTTAGGTTTCTTCCTACAGTCCAAAAATGTGCAGGTTAGGTGGATTGGCCATGCTAAATGCCCATAGTATCCAGGGATTTGCAGGCTAGGTGGATTAGCCAAGGTAAATGCAGGGTTACAGGGATCGGGTATTGGGGTGGGTCTGGATGGGATGCTCTTTGGAGGTCAGTGTGGACTCGATGGCCAAATGGCCTGTTTCTACACTGTAGTGATTCGATGAGAAGAGAGGCCAACAATATCTGAATTGTTACAACGTTTTTTTGTGTAGTCACCAACATTTTTGTTGATAGAGATTATGAAAATACTTTTAATGGTTAAAAATATCATTGGTTTTATATTCGAGATGAATGTACAGAAAAGACAAGCAAGTATAATTATAGTAGTGTTACACAAACATACAGTGCACAATTGTGCTCCTGACCTTTATTTTTGGAAATGGTACCCCTAACAATCACCTCTGCTACTCTTGAAGGGGCACTTTACCATAAGGATCTCACCCTTTTTAATATGTATTGCACTTCAATAAGCATCTTCATGATTATAAATTTCAACAACTGTCCAGTGGAAAGGTGCGTTGAAATGAACTCATAACAAATGCAGGCAGGAATAAATTTTCATTCACATTCAGATTATATCTACAGTATATTTATAATCTATATTTTATGGATGGACAGATGATGAAAAAAAATCAATTTTGACAGAACTGTAATAGGTATTTAAATATATATTCAATGTTCTCCAGGCATCTTTCAATGTGCCTGAAATAGCTCTTGGTTTACTTATGCAGAGCGCAAACCTGCATTCATCTAGTTACAAACCTTTGTAAGGTTCAATACCATTCAGCAATCTGAAAGCCCCATAGACGACATCACTGCCATACATACTAACTGTCTCACACTGTGCATGACAATCATCCTTTTAACAGTTATGTGCCACATCCACTTAACCATCTGTCATATACAACTAGTGCTTCATTCTGGATTAAAGATGGTGTGAGTGAAAAGGCATAGATTTGATCTTCATCATAATGATGATTACATACAACATTAAACAGGATTTGGGAAGCAGCCCAATTGCTGAAACATTTGAGAAATTACTAAAACAGAAGATTATTGAGTTTCAAGCCTGCCTCTTACTCAATGTCGAATATCACACTAGCGTGGCATTCGGCAGTTCATGATGAGGCTGGTGGCTGGTGTTTGACATAAGACTAAAGAGAGGAATTGCAATTTTAAAGCACATTTCACAACCTCAGTGTGTCCCAAATCACTTTATAGGCAATTAGATGTTCTTATGATAAAGGATAGAATATTTCAAACCTAGTGCTTGGGCAAATAGCAAATTTTTGGTCAGAAACTCATTGATGGATGGGGCAGGCTTTACTGAGCTCTTTAACTGAGTTACAGAATTAGCACTTCATCATCAGGTCCTCTGACCAATTAGGGAGGGCAGGCAAGATAGCATTCAAATAAAAGCACAATACTGTGGATGCTAGAAATTTGAAACAAAGAGAATGGTGGATAAACTCAGCAGGTTTGGCAGCATCTGTGGAGAGAGAAACAGAGTTAATGTTTTGAGTACGGTCTGACTCGTCTTCAGAACTGTGCTGAAGAATAGTCATACTGAACTCAAAACATTACTCCTGTTTCTCTCCCTAAAGATGCAGCCAGAACTGCTGAGTTTCTCCAGTCTTTTCCGTGTTTTTTTTAAATGAGATCACGTGTTCACTCTGTCAAAGGAAGGAGTTCTAATTAAAGTGCCCATGGTGTATGGGCTACCAAAGTTTACCTAGCACTTGAATTTTTGAGACTGCAGCAACAACAGGACCAGAGAAGAGAATTGGAAGGACTGCTGTGGATCTCAGAGGCTGCAGTGAGAAAACGATTTCTAAAGACAGCAGGCCAAGAACACAAACTCTCTAACCAAGGAGCCATTGATTTGTGGTTGGCTGAGAAAGTCAGCAACGGGAGTTTAGTCACTCCAACCTGAAGACAGTGCACCAAAAGCATCCAAGACTTCAGGACAGTGGAAAGGTTGAGTGGCATTGTAGTTTCAGATGCCAAGTCCTTCATTCTGACTGTCCCAGCATTCGGCTGCTCAGCACTCCACCCAGCCCTCCCTCTTCAGGGGCACCGCACTCTCCCATCTGAGCTGAAAACATTCACTCTCACCCTTATGCTAAATTTTCTCATATCACAACCTACGCCTTCCAGGTAGCCTCAATAAATGTCATCTGCCGTCAACATAAAACCACCTTTGAGCACACACACTGCTCTGCTTTTCCTTGCAAGAGAAGACAGCACAAAACTTGAAGATGAGGTGAGAGGTGAGTGGAAGTTGTCTTTCAGTGACAGGCAGATCTTGCCCACCTCTTCCATTGGGATGGATATCTTGTTCCAGGAGGCTGTAGGTTTGGTTATTAGTCATGAAAACCCGATTGTCCTGAAGCATTGTCAAATGGTAAGACAGCTGACCTTTAGCCTGTAGACCATACGTTGGGGTCTTGCCAGCTTGGACCTGGACCTCTACGTCTATCCCTTCTGCCCCATAGAACTGCATATGTCTGAGGAGAAGCCAGCTGGTGCTGCCTTTGGTGTTCCCAGCTTCTGGTATTATTGGTGGTTGTGGAGCTGCATAAATTGCTCCCGTGTTGCAGTGAAGGTTGGCAGTAGGGAAACACAACAGAAAATGAATAACTGCAAGATAAGCGAAGTGGCTTCCAAAAGATTGACAATCATATGTCAAGCAGTGGTTTAAGCATCAGTCTATTACCTGGCCATGGCTGGACTCTTTGGTGTAACTGATCAAAGACTCTACAGTTTGTCAATTTCATTGAAGTTGCTTTTCCCACTGCATTCACCTCAGTAAGACACTGGTGAATTGCTAACTGTCAGAAAGCAGGTATGATAGAATCAGAGATAGTAGGAACTGCAGATGCTGGAGAATCCGAGACAACAAGGTGCAGGGCTGGATGAACACAGCAGGCCAAGCAGCATCATAGGAGCAGAGAGGCTGACGTTTCGGGCCTAGACCCTTCATCAGAAAAGGGGGAGGGGAAGGGGGTTTTGAAATAAATAGGGAGAGAGTGGGAGGCGTGACAAGTTAAACAGTGCTTAATGACATATGTGAATATTTTAATTGTTTACGTGATAGCTTTTTGGAATTTCTCACTTTCATTCAATTCTGTGCCAATGATACCCAAAAGGAAGTGTGATGATATGGTGTCTTGACCTGACACAACACGTAAAAGGATTTGTCTCCATGCACGCATCTGAATCTGCTTTCCCTTGCTGTGCAACTTGACTCATTGGCACTTTTGCACTGCATTGAATATGGCAGGGGAATTGGTGCACAGCAAGTTCCCAAAAGCAACAATAAGATATTGACAAGATAATCCATTTAATGATTTGATTGAGGTATAAATAATGACCAGGACACAGGCGTTAACTCCTCATCTCTTATTCAAAACAGTGCCATGAGGTTTTTTATACCTAAATGTTCCTTTTTTTTTAATTGTTCACAAATGTGGGCTCCACTGGCTATGTCAGAATTTATTGTCCATCCCTAAATGCTCTCTCAAAAGTGGTGTTGCACTAACTTCTTAATCATCTGCATTTCCTGGGGTGTAGGGACAGCCACAGTGCTGCTAGGAAGAGGGTTCCAGGATTTTCATCCAGGGACATTAAAGTAACACTGATATAACTCCAGCAAGTTGGAGGGGTACCTGCAGATGGTTTGATCCCATGTATTTGATGCTCTTGAACTTCTAAGTGGCAGAGTTTATAAGTTTGGAAGGTTGTGTCAGAGGAGAATTGTTGCAGTTCGTCTTGTAGATAGTGCATACTGCATGAGAGAGTCGATGCAGGAGCGAGTGAATATTTATGTTAATGTATAGGGTACCAATCAAATGGGCTGTTTTGCCCTGGATGATGTGAAGATTCTTGAGATTTGTTGGAGGTGCAATCAGCCAGACAAGTGGATAATATTTAATCTCACTCCTGATTCCGCCACTTCTGTATCCATCTTACAAGCTCACCAAGGATCACATGTGACTTCACCTTTTGAATCAGCCTGCCTTTAGGGACCTTGTCAAAGGCTTTGCTAAAATCCACGTAGACAACATTCACACTCTGCCCACATCAATTATCTTTGTCACTTCCTCAAAAAACTCAGTCAAGTTTGTGAGACATGACCTATCCCATCCAAAGCCATGCTGCCTATCTCTAATAGTCCATATTTTTCCAAATGTGTGTAGATACTATCCCTAAGAATCTTCTCCAATAATTTCCCCACCTCTGATGGGTGGCACAGTGGCTCAGTGGTTAAGGGCGGCAAGGTGGCCCAGTGGTTAAGAGTGGCATGGTGGCTCAGTGGTTAGCATTGCTGCCTCACAGCGCCAGGGACCCGGGTTTGATTCCACCCTCGGGCAACTGTCTGTTTGGAGTTTGTACATTCTCCCCGTGTCTGTACAGGTTTCCTCTGGATGCTCTGGTTTCCTCCCACAGTCCAAAGATGTGCAGGTTGGGTGGATTGAACATGCCAAGGTGCCCAGAGTGTTCAGAGATGCTCAGGTTAGGGGGATGGGTCTGGGTGGGATGTTCTAAGGGTCAGTGTAGGCTTGATGGGCCAAAGGGCCTGTTTCCACATTGTAGGGATTTTGTGATGTAAGGCCCCTCAGCCTGCAATTTCCTGCATTATTTCTTATGCCCTTCTTAAACAAAGGAAGAACATCAGCTATCCTCTAAGACCTCTTCTGTGACTAAAGAGGATACAAAGATTTTGTATGAGGCCCCAGTGATGTTCTCACCTGCATCCCTCAGCATTCTGAGATAGATCCAATCAGGCCCTGGGGACTTGTGTACCTTAAGCCAATTAAACCATTAAGAACCTTGTTAAAGATAAGTTAAGGAAGTCATCTTGGATTTTCCAATTAGCCTTCCGTTTTCTGATGTGATGGGACAGATCTGATGCCTAGTGGTGGACCCTCAGTGTGCCAGTTTGCAAGGGAATCCATAAACCTGTCTAGCCTGCCTGCAGGAGGATATAGCCAAAGATCTCTCTCTAAAGAAAGTTTATCCTTCTCTTCTGGTTCAGTTACTCATTACCATCACCAGTCTTTTCAACTAAGTGACTGACAAGGCACCTTCACATTTACTCTTGGCTGTCACAAAGTGCTGCACTGAAGTTAGGTATCCTCTGTTTGGCTTCTGACTTCAAAGACCCACCAACCAGCTTCCCTTAATTGAAAAACAAACTTGTTTTCATTATAATTCAGGGGATGCCCCTGTCAAAATCTTGGTTAATGACTAACTGTTTTCATCTGGGTCTCTGGAGTAGTATCTAACCTGCCAACCTTCTATTGTGGAGATAAGTGTAATATCACTGATGGCAAAGCATTCAGGGCTGAACACAGGGGAGCGATGTAGTGGTAATGCCATTGGACTAGAAATCCAGAAGTCCAGAAGTTCACCATCCAAGGTGATCTATTGGTTAGGATTTAGTGTTTTCATTGCTGGGCCTAGTTTTGACTCTCAGTCGAGCAGCAAAGGCTTGCTCTTGTTGGAGGATCTTTAGAGAGGCACTTGTGGTGCAATGGTAGCACTCTACCTCTGCATGAGAGAGGCCTGTGATCAGGTCCCACTAATCCAGATGTGTGGAATAACAGGGATAACAAGGTGCAGAGCTGGATGAACACAGCAGGCCAAGCAGCAAGAGAGGAGCAGGAAAGCTGACGTTTCTGGCCTAGACCCTTCTTCAGAAATGGGTGAGGGGAAGGGGGTTCTGAAATAAATAGGGAGAGAGGGGGAGGCAGATAGAAATAAATAGGGAGAGATTGGGAGGCGGATAGAAGATGGATAAAGGAGAAGATAGGTGGAGAGGAGACAGACAGGTCAAAGAGGCGGGGATGGAACCAGTAAAGGTGAGTGTAGGTGGGGAGTTGGGGAGGGGATAGGTCAGCCCAGGGAGGACGGACAGGTCAAGGGGGTGGAACGAGGCTAGTAGGTAGGAGATGGGGGTGAGGCTTGAGGTGGGAGGAGGGGATAGGTGGGAGGAAGGATAGGTTAGGGGGGTGGGGACAAGCTGGGTTGGTTTTGGGATGCGGTTGGGGGAGGGGAGATTTTGAAGCTTGTGAAGTCCACATTGATACTGTTGGGCTGCAGGGTTCCCAAACGAAATATGAGATGCTGTTCCTGCAACCTTCGGGTGGCATCGTTGTGGCACTGCAGGAGGCCCAGGATGGACATGTCATCTGAGGAATGGGAGGGGGAGTTGAAATGGTTCGCGACTGGGAGGTGCAGTGTTTCGTGCAAACTGAGTGTAGGTGTTCCACAAAGCGGTCCCCAAGCCTCCGCTTGGTTTCCCCGATGTAGAGGAGGCCACAACGGGAACATGGAATAACATCTCTGAATGAGTTGATTAGAAATTTCTTTAGTATTTAGGGCTGTGGATTGGATGGTTCAGAGGTTTTGTTTAGATGGCAGAAAACTGGTGGCTTGAACAAAATCACTGCCCATGAGTCATATAGATGGTGTTGATGTTTGTAACAAAGGTCAATGAGACCGACTGCAGCGCTGATCATGGGAGGATTTGTCAGATGCAGCATTATGAAAGGGGTGAAAAATATGATAATAAACATAATAAAACTGAATGGAATTATTCAGGTAATTTGAAAGATCAAACATTGTGAAAAGCATATTATGAATGTATATGTTCACAATAATATTCACAATTCCAAGCTATCTAAATATTTTATTGGAATTAACATGTATTCAAATGTACCATAAAATGACATATATTAATTCTCTCAAAGTAATTAATTTAAAATCTATTCACTCATTCATCTATCACTTATGTTTCATTCACCTTCCACTCTTCTGAGGCAGGCCTATTATGTGTCCCCCGCTTCTCGTCACTCCAGCAGCTGTGGTAAAGCCTTCAGCCAGTATGGCTCTCTCACCTGGATTTATCAGGACTGGCAGGCATAAGCTGTATCAATGTATTTTTGTCCACTGATATAAGACTCTGTCTGTATTCAAATTGAACGTCAATCTTGATTATGAGTTCAAACCCAATCTTTGTGTTCAAACCTATGTAGCTAATTGAACTAAAGCTGATGATTAATTGAATTGAAAGTAAAAGTTTCATTTTTGGGCCTGTATTAAGTTTGAAGATAACTAAAAATATTGTGTATTTTACAAATTGAAATAATGAGCAGTGGAATTTCCTTGAACTCTATACTGCCACTCTGACTTCAATATAAGGGCAAAAGAGACCCAATTATACCCGAATTCCAGTTAAGGTGATGAAGAGAAGGAACAGTTCCTAAGAAATTATTTTCCTATGTATCTTTATCAGTTTAGATGTAAAATGTGCCATGTCATAAGAAACATTTGGAAAACTTTTCTTTAGGTTTAGTCTAGCCTATTATCACATCCATTGCTTGTGGATTTACCATCGCAAAAATGACGTGAGGCTGTTCCTGAGTCTTAAAAGGTTTGCAAACATGCTTTCTTATGAAGGCAGTCGTTCTTTAAGTAATTAATTTTGCAGAGTGTACTTCAGACTCAATAACGATGCTGCAAACATGTGGAAGCTTTCCAACCCTTCAAACACTCCTGCATCACAGTGTTGACCTATGCATGGGTCTCGGCTGCAGTGGACATTATCCCTTATGGGTAAATTTTCTAGAAACACAAAACATCATCCACAAGAGAATTATATGAGAATGGAAGCTTTAGCTCCACTAACTCCTTCCATGTTTATTACCCTAATCGAAGTTCATTCAAAACTTGGCAAGTTGATGAAAATCAGACTTGGAGCTTATCCATAGTTCAACCCTCCCACCCACATACACATTCACACACTTGGATCATTGATGAACAGAGACTTTCAATCTTACATTTCCAATTTGTCCTTTCTCTCCAGCTGCTAAAAGATGTGCCCCACTTCCCACAGTTTCTGCTTGTCCAGAAATCAACATTCCTGCTCTTGGCACTTGACATTATATACTCTACCAAAAAAAAAACTGAAACTGTTGCTTGCTGCCAACTGTTGAATGATTGGCAGATGAACACTTTAGGGATAGTGGCTTGGAAAGTTTGGATAGCAATGGAGTTGTGTGCTGCTACACATGATTTTTGCTTGACAGAACAAAAGTTATGTGGGACTGTTGTTTTGGTAATGTTTTGGGGGTACTTTGCTACCCTGTCTTTAAGTCAAAAAAGGTCCAAAGAACACTTTGCAACCCTAGATTTATTTCAAAGAGCTTCAGGAAGTTGCGAAAGTTTTTTTTTTGTTCTTGAAAATTGCCCCTTCAATCAGCCTTTGATTCCCAGCGTTCCGGAAAATAAATAACATTGGAAAGCAGCTCAGTTTATAGTAGGGTTTACAGCTGAAATCCACCCACTAGCTCCCTTGCTGAGGATTACAAGGCTGTCTCTGCTGCCAAGTTCTGCTATTAGGTAAACTATGAGAAAATCTGCCATTTTAAAGCCACAAAAGGATTCTAAACCTGGAACACTGCATGTGTATATCTGTGTGTGTATGTCGATACAGAAGTTTCAGTTTTACAGTGCAGCTGTCCACTTTGCACATACAGTTTAGATTAACCCTTCAACATCAACACCAACTGTTATACCATTAAATCTTATATTGTACAAAGGTTTTAACATGTTTATGTTTCTGCTCTCTTGCCTGACTGAATGATAGGACAGCCAAGAATCCTTGTGAAGAATATGAGATGTGTGCAGTGGGCTGAAGTGAGGTGGAAGTAGGGCAAAGGGGCTCAAAGCAATATGATTTAAATGGAAATTATTTTTCCACTGGAAGAAAAGGTGAGTTTGAGAAACTACTGTAGAGATTCAGCTTCTAAGATCGCAGCGCTGTTTAATGTATTGAAGTTGTAAAATGTTCACAGTGGTTGTCTATTTTTAAACTTCGTCTGAACTTGTTTTATTATAAATTAAAATACATGGATTTTAGTTTGATCTAAGCAGTTATCAGAATCATGCTGTCACCCTACCTTCCCTGCAGAGACAACCTTGTGTCCCTAATACTTGTGAGGTTAACTTGCAGTATCTGACTGCTTATGCTGTACGCTTTAGGCTACATCAGCAGAAAAGGCAAAGCCTAAATAAATATTTGAAATTGCTTTCCTTGCAAGACTCAAGTGCTTTGTTATGCTATTGCAATACCCTTAAATAATATGTACAAAGGAACTCGGCTTGGATGGAAGATAGGAATGATTTGGCCCTTGCAGCAAGACCTAGGTGATCCTGTTGCTAGATTACTGATATCCAGTTAAGGGTTGTCACTGAGGTGAAACTAAAACATAATAAAAAATCAGCAAAACGTAGAAACTGTGGTACTGGTTAAAATTTGAATTCCGTTTTAAGGTATTCAAGATGACCATTTTTTTCGTGCTGCTAAGTTGGAATATAAGAAATGGCTAATGCAATGAATGCAGAGTTTCTCATGATGAGAAGTTGTTTTGTATATCCCAAGATTAGTTGAATTGTATTCAACTCAAAGGTCATTTTGCTGTTGATTTAAATAAGGGAGAATGTATGTTCTGAATATTTGTAAGCTCAGAGTCCTATCCCCCTGTTGATTCAAGTTGGCGAAGGTTAAGGAACATTTTAATGGAACTAGATCACATGATCACATGTTCCACAAAGGAAAGTCAAGCACTCTTTCTCAATATGACAAGGAGAAAAATTAGACTTCTAAATATATCTTAAGTGATAAATATTATTCAAAAAGAACTTGACAATGAATACATTTTAAAATATTTAGTCAACTAAATAAATTCAAATTAAAACAAAGATTAATGTAAATTATTGACAGCAAAGATTTCTTTGCTACACTGTAACAATATTTTAAAGTCTTTTTTAACTAGTGGGTTTACAATACTGCAGGCAGAAGATAAGTCTCCCTGTATTGGGAAGTTACCACGCACATAATTCATCAAATATTTTAAAGTCTATTTACAAACAGGCATTACAAAATGGATTTTCAGAACCTGGTCTACAATTATGCATTGAAATCATCAAAGTTCAACAGAGTTTATAAAAACATAGGAAAACTGAGTTGATCAGTTTAGTAAACACAACCTTGTGATATAGAATAGAGGAATCAAATTACTTCATTATTCAATAAATTGGTGATTGTTTAAAAATCTTGAAAGTTCCTGCATATTTGTTCAAGTTCCATTTTATAACTTTGTATTCTAGAACTGTTTGACCAATGGGATATTAATTCTGATTGGAGTGCATGACTACATGAACTTGTTTGTTCTGTTGTGACACTGAGTGGTGACAACGTTTAAATTGCAGAACTTATTCTATTTCTGATGGATATTGAGGGTTTGGAAGATGCTGTCTCATGAGTTTTGTGAATTTTTAAAATTCATTTGCAGGATGTGAGCATTGCTGACTAAGCCAGAATTTATTGTTCAATACTAATTGCCCAGAGGGTAGTTAAGAGTCAACCACATTTTTGGAGTCTGGAGTCACATGTAGGACAGACTAAGTAAAGATGACAGCTTTTTTCCTTAAAGGGCTTTAGTGAACCATTTGGGTCTTTTTTTAACAATTGACGGTGGTTATTTGGTTGCCATGAGTCCAGTTCTTCATTCCAGATTCTATCGAATTCAAATTTCACCATCTGCCATGATGGGTTATAAATCCATGTTCCCAGAACATTAGTCTGGGGTTCTGGTTTGCTACTCCAGTGACATTAGTACTATGCCATCACCTCATCAAAGATAAACGCTACACACTGCTACTTCTGTGTGCCAGCAGTGAGGAGAGTGAATGTTTGTGTGTGATGCCAATCAAGCAAGTTGCTTTGTCCTGGATGGTGTCAAAGATCTTAAGTATTGGAGGTACACTCATCTAAGCAAATGGGGAGCAAGTGGCATGAATCTTCTGTGCTGCTTGTCAGCCTAAACCAAAAGTGATTTACCTCCAACAACGACTTTCCTTTGTGCTGGTTATGACATGAAAGTATTGTTAAAACACGAGGTGAAATGTGGCTTTGATATCAAAAAAGTTGCTGACATTCCTTTCTGGAATTCAGCTCTGCTGTTCAGGTTTGGACCAAGGCTGTAATGTGGTCAGGTGTTGAGTGACCATAACAGGATCCCAACTGAGCATCAGTGAGCATGTTATTGTGAAGGAGGTACAGCTTGAACACATTGTTGCTGACTCCTGCCATCAAGTTATTGACGATCGAGAGTAGACTAATGAGACGGTATTTGATTTGCTTTTTGTGTCTAGGATATATCTGTGCAATTCTCCAGATTGTTGGTTAGATGCCAGTGTTGTAACTCTACTGGAACAGCTTGGATAGGTGTGCAGCAAGTTCTGGACTGCAAATCTTCAGTATTATTGCCAAAACATTTTCAGGGTCCTCAGCCTTTGTAGTATCGAGGATTGTCAGCAGCTTCTTAGTATCATGTGGAGTGAATTGAAAATTGCCATCTGTGATGCTGGGGACCTCCAGAGGAGGGCAAAATGGATCATTCACTCAGCATTTCTGACTGAAGATTATTGCAAATGTTTCAGCCCAAATTTAACAGTTTGGAACATCCAAGGTCTCTGCCTCCACTAAAATAACAAGATGAGTGGTGGATTCCTACTTTGTCATTCTGTCTTGAGAGAAGAAACTGATGGCTTCTTGAAATCTTCACCTTTGATATCACTGGAGTGTATTGCATTCTACTTATCCCACCCTCTAAAGTGGCAACTTGGCATTCAGAAGGAATGACAGATTCACTACCCATTTCAAAACTATTTATAATAGATTCATGTATTGTATATATATATATAATAAATATTCAATCATAAAATTTTTGATCACTTCCTCTTCCTTCACAAAATGTAAGAAAGGCTGAGGAGGGTGAGTAGGTAATGGGAAAGCAACCTGCTGAATTTTCATGCCCCTGCAACCTCCAAACCTGTAGGTGGGGTCTGTGGACAAAGCTTTTCACTTGATTGGTACCACATCCTCTAACGTTCCTTCCCTTCTCTGCCTGCACACAAGTAGTGTGTACTATATACCTTTGAGGTAGAGTTAATGTCACTGGAATAAAATCAAAAATGATGTTGAATATTTACACCAAACTTCACACTTTAATGCAACTTTTCAAAGGTCACCTTTATATAAATATAATGTGGTATGAGGTAGCAATCCAAATGACGTAAAAATACACTTACAACATGATTCAGCATGAATGTTAAGATGCTATTAAATATGCCTCCTTCTAATAAGTGGATCCTTCCCTTCAATTAAGAAAAATGCAACACTCTTCTAAAATCACAGTCTTGACTGCTATAAAGAGTTTGATAATGTCTGCTCATAAATTAAAGGTCACCCTTGAGAATTCAAAATGTTATACAATCACATTTACTTTAATACACTGTAAAGTTACTGCCATTTTACTTCCTTCATGTTACTAATTTTAAAGGTTTTAAACAAATGTTTTTTCCATACCTTTTTTGGATTTCAATGTTTTGTCACACTAACAAGCACAGGTATGTGACAGTCATTGAGTGTGCCAGAGACTTGGGAGCCTGTTGAATTTAATACCTGCCCTTCTCAGCATATAATGATGTTTTATTTTACTCACTTCTGGGATCTGGGCATCGTGGGCTGGCCAGCATTTATTGCCCATTCCTAGATGCCCTTGAGAAAGTAATATGAGCTCTCTTTTTGAATCCCTGTGATCCACCTGCTGTGTTGACCTACAATTTCCTTAAGGAGGCAATTCCAGGATTTTGACCCAGCAACACTGAATGAACGACAATATATTTCCAAGTCAGGATGGTCAGCGGCTAGAAGGGGAACTTGCAAGTGATGGTGTTCCCATGTATCTGCTGCCCTTGTCCTTATAAATGGAAGTGGTTGTGGGTTTGGAAAATGCTGTCTGATGACCTTTGGTAAATTTCTGCAGTGCATCTTGTAAATAGTACACACTGCTGCTACTGAATGTCGAAGGTGGAGGGAGTGGATAGTCATGAATGTGGTACTAATCCACCTGGCTGCTTTGTCCTGGATGGTGTGAAGCTTCTTGAGTGTTGTTCGATTTGTCACAACCATCCAGGAAAGTGGGGAGTATTCCATCCCTGACTTGTGTCTTGTAAATGGTGGACAGGTTTGGGGGGGGTCAGGAGGTGAGTTACTCACCTTAGTGTTCATAGCCTCTGACGTGTTGTTGTAGTCATTGTGTTTGTGTGGCAAATCAAGTTTCTGGTCAATGGTAAGGATGTTGCTAGGGGAGGATGCGGTGATGGTAACACCAGTGAATGTCAAGTGGCAGTGGTTAGATTGTCATTTTGTGGCTTTGTGTGGTGCGATTACGATTTGCCACTTGTTAAGCCTGGATATTGTCCAGATCTTGTTGTATTGAACATGGACTACTTCAACATCTGAGGTGTTATGAATATTGCTGAACATTGTATAGTCATTGACAAACATCCCCACTTCTAACCTTATGATGGAGGGAAAGTCATTATGAAGCAGCTGAAGATGATTAGGACTAGGACACCACATCCTAAGCACTTACAGAGATATCCTGGAGCTGTGGTGACTGACCTCCAACAGCCACAACCATTTTTCTATGTGCCAGGTATGATTTTAACTAGCAGAGAGTTTACCCCTGATTCCATTGATTCAAGTTTTGCTAGGGCTCGTTGATGACACATTCAGTTGAATGCAGCCTTGATGTCGAGGGCTGTCACTCTCATCTCACCTCTGGAATTCAGCTCTTTTGTTCATGTTTGAACCAAGGCTGTAATGAGGCCAGGCATTAAGAGGCCCTGGTGGAACCCAAACTGGGCGTCACTGAGCAGGTTAATGCTGAGCAGGTGCTGCTGATGGCACTGCTAATGACACCTTCCATCACTACTGATGATTGAGAGTAGATTGGTGGGGTAGTAATTGGCTGGGTTGGATTTGTCCTGAGTACAGGACATACCTAGGCAATTTTCCACATTGTTGAATAGATGCCAGTTTTTGTAACTGTACAGGATGAACTTAGCAGCAAGTTCAGGAACACAAATCCTCGGTGCTGTTGCCAGAATGTCGTCAGAGGCCACAGTATACAGTGTCTCCAACTGTTCTTTGACATCACATGGAATGAATCAAATTGGCTGAAGATCTATAATGCTGGAGACCACTGGAGGAGGCTGTGATGGATCATCCACTTGCTGTGAATGCTTCAGCCTTCTCTTTTGCATTGATGTGTTGGGCTCTTCCATCATTGAGGATGAGGATAATTATGGCCCTACTGGCCATTATCCACGGCATAGCACTCTTCCTAATACGGGTCATGTTGGTCGCTAAAATGTCACCCTTGTTTGGAATTGCTGCAATGACTTCTATGAACTGTCACACTGGCCTAGTCTGTGCAATATTGATTGCCACTTGAAACTTGAAGGTGGGGACGAACAAGTTTTACTCTGCAGACAATTTGTGGCCTGTGGTTAGTGTAAGGTAAATTAGGCATCAATGTGTATAATTTCAGGCGCGAAATAGGTACAGCAAGCTCAAATCTGGTCAGGATTTTGTAAGGATTTTGTGCGCCTCAGCCAAAATTGAATCAGAAACAAAAACAAATAACTAGAAAAACTCAGCAAGTCTAGTAGCATCTGTGCAGAGAAAACAGTTAACATTTTGTATCCTGTGACTGGTCTTCAGAAGCCAATCTGAAACTTTGCTGACGTTTTCCAGAAATTTCTGCTTTTGTTTCTGGTTTTCATAGAACATAGAACATAGAACAGTACAGCACAGTACAGGCCTTTCGGCCCACAAAGTTGTGCCGAACTTTTACCCTAAACCTAAGGTCTATCTAACCTTCACCCCTACCTTATACTATCATCCATATGCCTATCTAATAGCTGCTTAAATGTCCCTAATGAGGCCAACTCCACTACCCTCTCCGGCAATGCATTTCATGCCTCTACCACTTCCTGATTTCAGCATCAGCAGTTCATTTATTCAAAATTGAATCAGGATACCTACTTGAAATAGGCTGATTTGGTTACATGAATCAAGGGCCTAAGATGAGGTCTAACAAGAAATGTACCAATTCTGTATCATTCTTATGGATCTAGAATCACCTAACCTGCATTCATTGAAGGAGATTTCTTTAAAAAAGGTCCAAAATTGTTATGCGTTTTTGTTTCCTCTCTCATCAACTGGACATGGTTGAGGTTTATTGTTTATGCCAAAACACAACTAACCTGGATCTGTTTCTGGATGTCTGTAGCTCATCAGTGATATGGAGAGAGGGCCCAATATCAAAGTCCCAACAAGGAGGGGCATGTGTACTGCTGGCTTGCCACACATTTTGGGACTGACTAATTTCTCACCCTTTCACTGGACGACTCCTTGAGAGCTCCTACAGCAGATCTAACTTTAACATTTCTTATGTTCTACAGTTTTAAACTTTAAAAATCAATCTGATTCAATGTGACATTGAAATATCATCTATTACTACACTGGCATCCCTCGCTTTAACCAAAAACCACAAAGAAACATATGTTTGCTGACATCCAACTTTTTTTAAAGAACTTTTTATTTGGAGTCCCAATGTGTTCCAATTTTGTGACCAACTTTCAGATGGCTGTTGTTTTACGTATACCAGAGATCTGTATAATGAGGATAGAGTGTTTAATCAAATGCTCGCAATTTATAATATTGACTTTACTAGTACCTCATGTAGAAGTAGAATTGTGGTTAGAATGGCAGAACTGTTACTATGTGTTGGATTATATAGAGGACAGGAGTTACAGACATCAGCTACTGTGTTATTAATAAAATGGAAAGAACATAAGAGAGTGCTATTTGATAGATGTAACAGTTTTATAGTATGCTTAAGCTTTTAAAACTTTCAAACTTTCAGCTACAGGTAATAAAAACTGCAACTAAATACCAATATATAACTCATTTGACAAAATGGAAGTTGGGCTCTGCTCTTATTTTTTGGGTATACTCACCATGGGTAATTTTGACCCGTATATAATTTACATATTTTCTTTTGTGTAAGCCAAGATTCTGGCGTTACTTTAAATCTAATACCATCACTCTATTAAAAATTTTCATGAGCAAACATTCTGTATCAGTGATGTTAAAAGAAAATACATAGGTATTCATTTAGTCTGTTATACAAAGAGGAGAGAGGATAGACAGGTCTAATGTTATTTCCTCAAAAGATGGAATCACATGCCTCTATGAAATAACATTTTAACAATATATTACATGTACAGGGTCAGTTTTAACCTCCTCCACATGTTGGAAACCAATTTGGGAATGGACAATAATGGACAGAAGGATGGCAAGGGCACCTTTTCCAAGACAGAAGGCAGTCTTTCTTTAAGTATGCATTTCAAAGCTCATTGAGGTCTTTTGATTCCAAGCTGCTATATTAATCTGAGGCCTGAATGGGTGAGCATTGACAGCTTCCCCTTTGGACTAAACCTCACTGGACAGAACCCAGGGCCAGTTTCTGTTTTGTTTCACTGTGATTTAGCTGGAACAAAAGTGCTATTTCAGACCTCACAAGGGAATGTTCAGTCTACGTGCCTCGGACACAACCCACCATCCTTAAACCAGGTTTCTCATTTTTACCTTACTGTGTGTGCCAGGAAACCCAGTTATAATGGATAACTATCCCACTTTTACTGATTCCCCAGCCACTTTGGCTGGGATTTTATAATTACAACATTAATGAGGAGTGTCTATAAAATTGGCTGAACTTTCATGCCATCATTCCTGGTTGGGTTTCGATGCTTCAAATAAAAACAACATAATGCAATACTAGAAAATTGAAAATAAGTAAAAAACAGAAAGTGCGAGAGAAACTCAGCAAGACTGAGAACATTTGTGAAGAGAGAAACAGTTAACTTTTTGAGTCCGAAGGAGAGTTGCACTGCACTTGAAGCATTCTGTCTGATTTCTATCTGTGCCCTGGAATAGATAGTTAACTCTAATTTTTTTCAAATCAGCATTGCTATTTTAACAAAACATTGCCATTCCATCACTGACTGAGAGAAGGGTAGCTGCAGTGCACTGTGTTGACTTCTTTAGGAAGCAGGGTGGAAGATAGACAGCACCAATGCACTTCCAAACCTCATCAATTCTCAGTGCTGACGGTGCTTAAAAGTAGTCCTTAAAATGGGATGCCCGCTCTTTTAATTCTAAGGATTTCTGTTAAATTTAAATTAAAAACCGTGCCTTCCAGAAGGTAGGATTTGCGTGTCACTGATCTTTAAACTTGTTGGAAGGTTTAGTCTCCATTTTTCGTTCTGGGTGACATTAACACTGTAATTCAGAGTCTGGACATCTCTCTAGCTTCCCAAAGATAATGTTAGTAAGTAAGAGATCAGAGCTTTACTGCAAAACCATTGACAAAAGAATTAGGAGAGCAAGTGTCAGGGTGAAGAATGGTGTGAGAAGAACATTTGAAGGGTGTTGTTTTGATGGTGAGACATTATTTGTTTTAATCCAGCATCCTGTCATTTGGTCAAAGAGAAAATAGGAATTCGGGCTCTGTGGTATGAAATCAGTTATTGGTGTCTCAAAGGTTATTATCCATAGTAATTGTCAAGGTCAAAGTATTTGTTGCTTCTTGCTCCCCTCCAAATTGGAGAAGGATGGCTGACATTGCTCTGAATACAACCTCCCCATCACTAACACTGAAAAACTAACAGCAATCTGCAGCAAGCACTAAATCAGCCAAACCGTTTTCATTTAGGAAAATCATAAGTAAATGATTTCCTTAATGAACCAACTTTTTGTTTAATATACTGATTAAACATCAATTTAAGAAGCAGTAGTGCCAGGTTTCTGCGAGAGGAATTCACCCCTGATTTGAGCCCAATATCAGTAAAGACAATTAAGTTGGTGTTTCAAATATTGGATTTGTTCTGGCAATCAATTCACTATTTTGTTTTTAGAAATCACAATGTTACTAAATGCCTCTTTACTGCACCAGAGATCATGTTGGAGATTTTTTTTTAAACAAAGTTTGCAATCAATTGCTGATGGCAGTGATACCATGGTTATTTTTATATATTTATATTTATCGTGTGATGGAATAATTGTCAAAATTGATTGCAAGGCAAATGGAAATTTCTACTAGACTTGTGTTATCAATTCTATCAAATCATATAAGCCAATTTCATACATATCAAAAATTAAGTTTAAAAAACAAATCTACAAACCAATTCACTAAATCAACATTGTTCCATATGGCATTTGACATTCTAAGTTCATCAGCTCACTGTGCCTACACTAATGTCCTCATTATGGCACTAACCTATGATTCCTGTGGAGCTGTATTTCAAATATTTATCGTCCGCCAAACAAAACATTATCAAATGTATAATAACATCAGGGGGGAAAATATAATAGAGGTGTTGATGGAAGTAAGTCTTCAGGGTGCTTCCTTTTGTGGGGAAAACTAAACCTCATAGACGTAGTTTAAAAATGAAAGGTCTCCCTTTTAGTTCAGAGATGAGGTATTTTTTCTTTCAAAGGATTATTAGAGTATGGAATTGTCTTTTCTAGAAAATAGTGAAAGCTATCCTTTAAATTTATTCAGAGTTGATTCAGATTTTTGATAGACAAGGAGGTCATGGGTTGCAGACAGGAAAATAGAGCTGAGACCACAATCCGTTTAAACAAGATCCATATTGAATTGTGGGGAAGCAGGTTTGAAGAAGTAGCCAAATTCACAGCTGATACCATAGTAGGTTGTAAACTATCTTGTGAAGACCTAAAGAAGTTGCTTTGGAGGTGGTACAGAGGACATTTACTGTATTGATAACTAAAATGATCGGGTTGCCTTATGAGGATAGATTGAACAGACTGAGTTTGTTTCCACTGGAATTTAGAAGACTGAGCAGTGACTAAATGATCTCGACAAGACGGATGTAGACAGGATGTTTCTTCTTGTGGGTCAATCCAGCACTAGGAGGCATTGTTTTAAAATCAGGGAACACCATTTCAGAATATGAGCATGGCTAATCTTTGACCTGAATTTCACCTTCAAAATATACTTTTCCCTCTTTACTTAAATTTCCTTTTTGCTAACACTTTCTGAATATACTCAATGACTGAGCATCCACAGTTCTATGGAGTAGAGAATTCCAAAGGTTCACAAACCTTTGAGTAAGGAAATTCTTATCCTTAATCATTTTTGAGACTACAACCCATGTTCTAGGGTTCGTAGACAGGGAAAACCTGTTCCCAGCATCTACTTTGTCAACTCCATTAAGATTTTATGTTTTTCAGTTAGATCACCTCTCATTATTCAGAACACCTTGGAATATTAGTCAACTCTACTCAATCTCTCTTTATAGAACAATTTCCTCATTTTCAGATACTGGAAAGTAGACCTTTATTGTACTCCTTTGAGGGCATTATAGCTTTGATGAGGGGATCAAAGCCTCACACAGTACTCCAGGTGCGCATGGCCTCACCAACACTCTGTATAATTTTAATTAGGGGGAGGTGATGGCCTAGTGGTATTATCACTGGACTGTTAATCCAGAGACCCAGATAATGTTCCAGGGA
>NC_063338.1:75481842-75524879 GCF_021869965.1 Rhincodon typus
CCTGCTCCTCTGATGCTGCTTGGCCTGTTGTGTTCATCCAGTTCTATGCCTTGGTATCTCAGATTCTCCAGCATCTGCAGTTCCTACTATCTCTGAAACAATGTTCCAGGGATCCAGGTTTGAATCCCACCATGGCAGATGGTGGATTTTGAATTCAATAAATATCTGGAATTAAGAATCTAGTGATGACCATGAATCCATTGCTGATTGTCGGGAAAAACCCATCTGGTTCACTAATGTCCTTGAGGGAAGGAAACTGCCATCCTTACCTGGTTTTGCCTACATGTGACTCCAGACCCACAGCAATGTGGTTGACTCATAACTGCCTTCTGGGCAATTAGGGATGAGCAATAAATGCTGTCTAGCCAGCAATGCCCTCATCCTGTGAATGAATAAAGGAAAAAAAAACTTTCTTATTCTTATATTCCAATCGCTTTGTATCGCAAGCTCATTTTGATTTTGATGTTCCCTGCATGTTAACTTTCAGTGATTAAGGTACAAGAACACCGAGGGCCCTCTGAAAGCAAACATTTCCATATCTCTCTACCTCAAAACGTAGAGCAATACAGCATAAAAACAGGTCCTTTGGCCCATAATGTCTGTGCCAACTATGTGCCATTCTAAACTAATCCGTTCTGTCTGCCAATGGTCCATATCTCTCTGCCTGTTCATTTGTCTGTCTAAATGCCTGTTAAACTTTACTATAATATCTGCTTCTACCACCTCCCCTGCAGTGCATTCCAGGCACCTTCTACTCTCTGTGTGAAAAGCATTCCTCACACACCTCCTTTAAACCAATGTCCCCTAGCATATGACATTTCCACGCTGGGAAAGAGACTCCAACTAGTCATCCATTCCATCCCCCTCATTATTTTATGTACTTCTATCAGGTTGTCCCTCAGCCTCCAATGCTCCAGCGAAAACAATCTAAGTTTGTCCAATCTCTCCTCATCACTCCAATCCAGGCAACATCTGATAAACCTCTTCTGCACCCTCTCCAAAACCTCCACATCCTTTCTACAGCACAGAAACCAGAACTACACATACAGCTCCAAATGTGACCTGAATAATGTCTTATACAGTAAAAAAAACTGAAAGAACTGCAGATGCTGGAAATCAGAAACATAAACAGAAATTGCTGGAAAAGCTCAGCAGGTCTGGCAGCATCTGTGGAGAAAAATCAGAATTAACATTCTGAGTCCAGTGAGCCTGTTAAGTTCTGAGGAAGAGTCACAGGACCGAAAACGTTAACTCCGATTTCTCTCCACAGATACTGCCAGACCTGCTGAGCTTTTCCAGCAATTTCTATCTTATACAGTTAACTTAGTTCTCCCACCATAGAATAAAAATCTTGGATTGTTGATTATGTTCAATCATAAACATATTGTGATGTGAGTGTGAGACTGATGGACTCTGAATTATTTGCATATCCCAATTATTCTAGTTGGATTTATATGTGAAAATTCAAGACAATGTAGGCTTGCATGTCATGACTCCTTTAAGACAGAAAAATGGTGTTGCACATAGAGGTATGTTTTACCATTTATTTGCCCTTTATGCTCTTCAACTACAGTGCAAAATAAATTTTGATGTCTTCATATTTTGAGTAGTAGCTATGAGGGAGCAATAATCAGTTCTTGTTTCTTCAAGATTTTTGTTTTTAAATTGTGTTTTGATGTTTGGTATCTGCCAATTCCATCAGATTTCTACGATGTTCGAGAGCTGATCTATCTGAGAAACTTTTTACATAGTGCTGGAGGCAGGGGATATGTCCGAGACTTTCATTTACGCGGTGGTCTGAGTGGCCTATCTATCCATGGAATCTAATTCCCTGGTGTTCTGAGAGATATCTATGAGTTTTTTTCTTCTTCTCTGGTGGTCTAAAGAGCCTCCCCCACCTCTCCAACAACTGCCAGCCTTGTGCACCACAGTCATCCTTTTGCTTTCTAGATTTACAGCAGTTTCAAGTCCAAATAAATCAAAGCAAAATATAGGGACGGGGCATCAACCATTGATAATGTTAAATTACTCTGATGATCACTTATCAGTTTTGAGAAAAAAAAATACTTGTTTTAAAATCAAAAGTACAAAACTATTAAAAAAAACTTTGAAACGTAATGATATCAATATTCTGAGTGGTTGGAATTGATGCACAATGAAAATGACAAAACAGATGATAGTAAAACACTGAGATGAGAGAATCTAAAATGTTGTTGGCCATCATGTTCCATTTATTTCCTTGGGCACAAGTGTTAAACTTAACATTGTGTTTTACCAAGTTTTAAATCTAAAACCACAAAGGATCATGCAAAGCTTCAGAAACATAATGGACATTTTAGAAAAAGATTTTTTATTTGTTGTCATTTTCATCATTCACTAGATTCACTCTGAACTGCTTTTGTTACTGTTGCTTTCAATCAATTGTGCTATTGTATAAGTTCATTAGCCTATTGTGCTTATGCTAACACTCTTTTTCTAGGTAGTGAAAAGGATTGCATACAATTTACACTGAAGCCTCTGTGTTTAGTATGTAGATTCTGCCATGCTAAAGAAATACTTCATTAATAGCACACCAAAGAGAAATTTAACGTGTTCGTAAAGAATAATACCTGGTAAATATAATTTCGAGGTTTGGTAATTAATTGATTCAGAAACTGACTTTTTGAATGATTTATGTAGTTTGCAAGTATATGAGCTTGTAGCTCTCCATGTCACCAGGAACTAATAATGCCTTCGGAGCAATGTCAAGGATCTGATCTGGGGAGAGATCAGGTCAGAGTCAACTTCCCCCACCAGGAATGAACTAAAGGGCAGCCAGAGCTTTGTAACACCAAAGTTATCACAACCCTCCGGCTTGAGTAGAGAAAAACATTTGATAGTCACTTGTAGTAACATCACAGACTCTGTGTTAATACAACATGACACCATATTGTTGCCTGGCAAATTTCCCTGTGGACATCATGAATTAGTTTTATTCGACTAGCAAACCAAAAGTTATGAGGTTAAATCGCAATCTGGCAAATTGCAAAATTGGAATCAACAACCATGCTACATTGTGGTCTGGTAACCAGGTAAAATCTTTATGAAAACTCAATTGTGGTTCAAAAACCCAATTGGTTCACTAATGTCCTACAGGGAAGGGAACTTAGTCTGGTCTACATTTTTGAACAATGCAATTCACTTCTAAACATCATTGGCATGGTGAACTGTTCAGTTGTATGGGCAATTAAGAATGAGCCAATGCAGTTTCGCTGGCATCAAGGACATTGTGACAATTAAAAGAAAATCATGTTTAATCAACCCTGGTCACTTCAATTGTGCTCTGTGACAAGCTGAATACTGCAAATTGACTCAAGTGTATTTGCAGTCAGTTCATTGTAAGGGATTATTTGAAGATGGCATGATGAACAGAGAAACAAAGAATTTCGACAGGAAAAGTAAATTATCTGACTCATAAGATAAAGATCAATGTATCTTTTTTGCTGATAGTCCCTCTGCCAATGTGCCAAATCAATAATCTAAGAATCTCTGGGTGATGGAAACCTCTATATAGCCTTTATAGGCGTGTGTCTGATGTTCAATTACCAAAATGAGCTGAATTATCATGTGTAGGATAGGGTCAAAGTTCCGAGCTAAGGAAAAAATAAAATACAGCAGATGTTGGAAATCTGAGACAAACACAGAGAACATTGGAGAAACTCAGCGAGTCAGGCATCCTCTACGGAGAGAGAAACAGAGTTAATGTTCCAAGTCTGGTGTGACTCTACTTCAGAGCTGCAAATTGGGTTCTAAAAGGTCAGTCGTACAGACTAGAAGCATTAACTTTGTTGATATCTCCACACTTGCTGCCAGGTCTGCTGATTTTCTCCAGTGTTCTTGGTGTTTGTTTCAAAATTTTTTGCACTCGTTAGTCTAATTTCCCATTCCACTACACTTCTGCGACTCACAAAGTCCAAGCCCATTTTAGTTTTGATAAAAGCAAATATTACAGATGCTGGAGGTCTGAAATAAATTAGTAAGTTCTGGAAAAACTCAGCCACTCTGGCAGCATCTATGGAGAGAGAAAGAGTTAACATTTCAAGTCCAATGAGATTAGTTTTGAAGAGTTAATTTCATAGACCACAAAATCAATACAATGATGTTTAAAAAGGCAGCAATTATGGAAATTTAATGGTATTTACATATATTAAAACCGGCTGCAAACACGACCAATATGACTTTCACATAGATATATCATAGGTAAGATAACAGACTCTGCATTGTGTTTTATATGGCATTGAACCAATATGTTGAAATATAATTTTAATATTTGTCTACAGTCAATTTGATAAACTGTAATTTTGAGATTTATTCTATTGTGGAAGGAATATCATAGTTCTTATATATTAAAGAGATTTTTTTGTTAAATACATTCAATTACTGCTCATCTTATCCTCGGAAAGTCTCTTGAGATGAAGGCTGACTTATTACTATTGCATATGCTGGCAGTGCTTTGAAAACCATGCACTTGTACAAAGCCACAGTTAAGTTAGTGGTGAAAGAGTTAATGGTCTCTGCAGTAACTCACAGATGATTACAACTAAGACTAAATTGTAAACAAGGAATACCTCGGAAAAACTGCCAAAATTGCTGGTCCTAATTTGCAAACAGATTAGTTGCTCTGTTTCTAGGCTGGCTCGTATTAGCAAGGCTTTGCATTCCACATCAGGGTTAGTTTAGCCAAGGAGCAGGACATGATTGGTCATGGGAGAATATAGGCAGAAAGTTACACATTTCCTATGATGTAAAAGTAAATTATACTGCAGTGTGAGTGATTACACTGGAGAATGTGGGGCTACGGAGAATAATAAAAATCAGCCTGGACTAATTTCCTTTGAACAACTGTGCACATATAGGTCATTATTTCCTGTAATCCACAGGCTTTGGTGCACAGGTCTCTGCACTGAGCCAAAAAAACACAGAAAAAAATAATGAAATAGCAGACTTCTGAGAGACCAAAGGTCAACTTTCTATTTAAAGAATGGAACTTTGTGCACTTTTTTTGTAATCAGGAGCACAGTAAAATAGTTTGGAATCAGAGTTTAGATATATCATGACAGAAAATGCTATACAGTAAGAGGCTGAAATGTTGTTGAAGTGTATAATGGGGTGACGTTCTATTCTTGCGGAGTGTAATTTGATAATTAGGCTTAGTATCTACTGTATGTATTACTACATGCAAATGGCTCCAGGGAAGGAGCTAATGAAAGAGTGCAGACAGGAGAGATCTTTATTCCAAAGCTACGCCTCCGCATAGGTCACAGGAATTCATTTGTCTACATCCTGGACGGCACGTAGGGAAAAAAATACTGCTTGGGATCTTCGAATGGAATGCAAAGGGGCATGGGAATCACAGTGTCACGGTGGTCACCAGAGCAATCTTGGCTGAGCTTAAACTGAGACAGCACCATCAGACCTCTTAAAGTACAGTAAATTGGTGCCCATATCAGGCTACCTATCTGCTGCAGTCGGCTGAGAAAAAGTGTGTGGGTTTGAGACAATGCCTGAGGCAGTGCAGGGGCACTCAGAGCAGCCGCATGCCTCTCTACTTCCACTGCTATTAAGTGACCTCAGCAACAATCAAGTGTACTGTTACAGTTCATTTCAATAATTAAACAGTTCAGGGATGTCAGTGCTTTACGCTGACTGTCAATAAGGCAACCCTAGGCCACAAATTATTCTCATACAAGATTTAGTAAGGTAGGTTAAATTCGTGAAAGCTAAATTACAGGAACATAAATGCACGGATTTGCTTGTTAAATTGTTATTAAAGAATTTTTATGTGCTTTTTTTCAGCATGTAGCAGAGGCACATTGAACTCCAAGGATTATGGCTACTTTATGAAATAATAACTGACTGTAAGGCTTTTATATTCTCTTACACCCCCCAAAATTGAAACACTCCCATAATTTGTGATGTAATCAGTCTTTCCAATTTTCTTTCTGTAAGGAAATATGGATTGAAGTAGATAATGAACAAATGGATTGAAAAGCTCACTTGGAAACAAAAATAAATTGCATTTTCTCCTGCATTTGTGGGAAGTATTAACAATTCCACTTTTGTCAACAGTGAAGCTGTCGCTCAAAAACCAGTACTTTTGTGGTGAAATATAAGCCTCAACACTAACCTAACGCTGTCAATGAGAAGGGGATGGGCTTGGTTTGGCCACAAGTGGAGTTTAACATCAAGCAGATTGTCTATGCTGCATGGCATGTTTTTCCTAGCTAGATTAGGTTTAAATTGGGCTGTAAACTCATGTTTCATTCACTTGTGAACATTTGTGCAGAGTGTTTCCCCTTTCTACTATGTCTTCAGCAGAAGTTTTGTTGAGATGTTGTGAATCTCCATTTTTGGAATTTTGCACTGTTTCCTTGGGAAAATTGCAGCAAAATGAAATTAAAGCAGAAAGTTCAAGTTGAATAGTTGCACTGGTGTACATCTGACAGTTTGAAGGATCTCCTGTTCTATAATTTTATCCACTCCTTGGTTCCATACCTCCAGCACCAATCACTAAGTGATCTCTACATACATTCTCATTTATACTTTATCTGTGCTCCATATCAGTCTTCAGGAAACTCCACCAGATTAGTTTGATGTGACATTTAATCCATGTTGACTGTCCTGTAGTAATTTACTACTTTTCAAAGAACTTAGCCACAAAGATTTAAGATTAATAGAATGACTTTTCCTATATCATTGAGTCAGAGAATCCCTATAGTGTGCAATCAGGCCATTCAGCTCATCAAGAGTGCATCAACCCTCTGTAGAACACCCCACCCACAACCACCACCACACCCCCCAACCTATCCCCATAACCCAATATTTCCCATAGCCAATCCACCTAACCTACACATTCCTGCACACAATGGTCAATTTAGCATGTCCAGTCCACCTAACCTGTACATCTTTGAACGGTGGGACGTACCCGGAGCACCCAGAGAAAACCCACAGGGAGAATGTGCAAACTCCACACAGACAGTCACATGAGGCTGGAATCGAACCTGGGTTCCTGGCATTGTGAGGCAGCAGTGCTAACCACCCGGCCACCATACTGCTTCAGATGTTAAATTTATTGATCTATAATTTCCAGATATGTCCTTTAATTTTGGTGCCCTGTTAATGATTTGTATTTTTATGAACATGTGAAGTTCTAAGCAACTGGAAAGGAATTCCAATTCCAAATGAATGCAAATACCCAAATAATTCCATCTCAGACCTTGAATTAACTTGATGAACTCAATCACTACACTTCTTTCATTTGTGTTTGGCTGAAATCCCTTCTCTTGCTTGAGTAACATTAAACATATGCACTTCTTGCAACAGATAATGTTGATAATATTTGTAAACTTGTCCATGTATTGAGTACAACTAGATTGGGCAGTGTTACTTAACAAACATTTACTTGAAGGGCACTTGACTTTTGTAATAAGTGTTTCACCGAGTAATTTTTCTATTCATCCATGTTCTAAATATACAATTGGTGGAGGCATTGAGTGGTTAAGAACTACATTGTCACGCACCACAAGCAGGAATATGTAAATGAAAATGGCAAACACTTTCCATACTCTACAGGTCTATTGAAAAAAATATTAAACCGGGCTTGCAACTGGAGTTCAGACTGTAAGAGTTTGTGTCTGTAATAAAAGGTGCAGAGTTTCAACCTGATGGTAAATACAGTTGCACAGTAAAGGGGATAGCAACATACTGGCAATGTTACTGCATTACTAATCCAGAAACCCGGACTAGTGCTCCTGCTTTGAAGATATGAAATTTAATCCACCACTGCATTCGGTAGAATTTCAATTTCATTAATTAATTGGCAATAGTGACCAAGAAAGAAATGAATTGTTGTTAAAACCAATCTGGTGTCCTTTAGGGAAGAAAATCTGCTATGTTTAGACAGTCTGGCCCACATGTAGCTTCAAACTGAGAGCAACGTAGTTGACTCTTAACAGTCCACTGAAGAGGCATGTCAAGCCATTTAGTTAGAAAGTGGGCCACCTCTCAAGGGTAATTAAAGGATGGGATATAAATACTGGTTTTGTCATTGATGCTTGGATCCCATGCGGCAATGTTTGAAATTATGAAATTTCCAATGTGAATTTTCCTATCCCTAAAGATGAAGATGAAAAATCAAAAATGATACTTAGTTCTGTTAGAATGAATCATCGCAGAATCTTTTTATCGCCTAATATATTCACTCACCAGGGTCTACATGAAATGAAGGTTGTATTTGGACTTAACTGACAATGCCTCAGAAAGCTACGCTTCCGAACAGAAACTATTGAGGAAGTATATATTTTTATATTTGCCTATGGGATGTGAGCATCAACGATTAAGCCATACACAAACAGAATAACTCACTGACTTTTTCTCAGTGAACCCCAAGAAAAGCTAATGATTTTTTCAAGCCCTGCCTATTTGGACTAGTAAAACATCTTAGGAGTTCATTCCATCTCTATTGACCTGGAGGCTGGAAAAAAAAACTGCTTTTCTGCTAGCAAGGATAATCGCTTCTGAACAGGGAGGTTTTGCTGGACTAGTAATCCAGACACCCAAGTTATGTTCTGGGGACCAGGTTCAAATCCCACCACAGCCATTAGTAGTCATTCCCTCCACCACTGATGCTCAATAGCCGCAGTGTGTGGGAACTACAAAACACACAACAGAAATTTACCAATGCTCATTAGATAGGACCTTTCCAACTTATAACCTGACATGGACAAGGGTGTCAGATATATCAGAACACCATTACCTGCAACTTCTCCTGCAAGCTAATTGCAATTCTGACTTGGAAGTATATCACTATTCCTTTAATGCTACTGTGGTTAAAATCCAGAAACTTAGACCCCTCACAGCTTTGTGGGTCTACCTACACCAAATGAACTTCAGCAATTCAAGAAGGCAGCTCACCACCACCTTCACAATGGAACTAAGAATCAGCAATAAATGATGGCACAGCCAGCACTCACTTACTATGTATGCGTAAAAAAACCTCAACTTCCTTGTCGCCCCTATTCTCCCCTTCTCTGATCATATAAAGTCAAATAAAAAGTAAACAGAAATAGCTCATCAGATAGCTTGCTGAGTTTTTTATTTATTCATTCATAGGTTGAGAATGTCACGGGCTAGGTCAACATTTATTGCTCATCCCTGAGGGCAATTAAGACTCAACTGCATTGCAGTCCAGAGTCACATATAGCCCAGGCCAGGTAAGGATGGCAGTTTTCTTCCTTAATGGACATTAGTGAAACAGATGGGTTTTTTTTCCCCAACAATGAATGATGGATTCATGGTCATCATTAGGCTCTTAATTCCAGATTTTTATTGGATTCAAATTTCACCATCTACCAATGGGTCTTACCTGGGTCTCTGGATTAACAGTCCATTGATAATACTGCAGGTCCATCGCCCCTCCTAAAAGACAATGGTTCCACAGGGGTTCAAACTCAGGATTAGCTAACGTCACATGATACTTTGAAAAGTCTGTCTTTAGTACACTGTTCCAAATTCTAACTGTTTCTCATAAAAAAAGTCCGAATCACATAACTAAAACCCCAAAACCCATTAACTTATAGTAACTAAAATAGGTTTCAAAATAATAATACAATATTATACACTTTAATCACAATGTTCATTTCAAACAAAAAAACAAAAAAATGAGGTGCAGATATGTATCAATGTCAATGCTGTTTTAAATCTTCATGTATACATGTTCAGAATCTATTTACAGAGACAGAACCACACAGAAGGAACAAAATAATCAAATTTGAAAAGGTATGGTCTAACTAGTGACATCAGTCAGCCACCGACTTCCGATTAATAAGGGAAGATAATTTGAAAAGCCAAGATAATTGCCTTCATGCTATCATTGCTGTCCCCCACGCATATATAATTTTACTACACTGTTGTTTGATTCATGAAATTATGAGGGGTCTCAACTAAATAGATAGAGAGAAACTGGTCCCATTGACAGAAAGGTTAGGAACAAGAGGACAGTGTAAGTTGAACAGCAAAAGAACCTATAGTAGTAATAGAGGAAAAGCTGTTTTTATACAGTGGATAGTTCAAACATGGAATGCACAGGCTGAGAGTGTGGTAGTGGCAGAGTCAATCATAAGTTTCAATAGGGAACAGGATAAGTACCTGACGAGACAATATACCTATGGCTCCAGGAAACTGCACGGGAACAGGATTTGCTGAGATGATCTTGCAGCAAGCCAGCATGGGCATGATGGGCCAAATGGCTTCCTTCTGTGCTACGATTTAGATGAGATGTCTTTTAGTCAGCATTCTTCTGCTAATACCAGAAGAGCTCATCAATCAATGGCCTAAGCGCATTTGATCATTTCCTCCTACTTTACTCCTAAAAGCATAGGTTGAACAAGTCCAGAGGATATCTGTAGTGAGTTTCATGAGACAATACTGAATTACTCACAGGACGTAGAGAGGTGGCTGTAGAAGAACAACCTCAATCTGAAGTATCATTTCAAGTTCTTGTTCAGCTACTGAGCTGAAAATATGATCTCACTGAGTTGCAATCCTCGAACAACAGTCTTCCATATAGTCATTTGCAAAGCACAGTGAATGTGGTTCACCATTTGCTCCTACCCAATGATACAAAGCTGATCAAGCGGTAGAATCTGATAAGGAGTGAGGACCCACAAGGTGGGGGGAGGGCCAATGGCTACAATCTTAGGTTTGGACAGAGTTTTGTTAATGTATGCTCTGATCCTATGTGCCTTTTGAGATGTGATCTCCAACACATAGTGATTGTCTTTGGCTAGTTTCAGCATATTGGGACTTCAGGCTGAGAGAATCGACAATGTCATTGCTGTCCAGTGGTCTGCTCTGGGATAACGGGACATACAAACAGGGAAATGCCAAAAATCAACCTGACTATGCCACCACATTTGTCTCACACAGTTGACCCACTCAAAATGATTTGCAGTGCATTGTTAGTAAGTAAGATCAGGCAACCACAATAACATTGGATCTTATAATTGCATAGCCAACCAATGATCCACATGCAATAAAATTTTCAGCCAGTAGTCAGTCAGCACACTTCCTCCCATTGCTCCGTAGCCATTGTTTTTCTCCTTAGTGTAAAGCATTTTGCATTGTGTTCTCTTACTTCTACTGTGCCCTCATGTCTAAATTTTGGTTGTTGTTTTTCTTACACACTGTTGACTACAAGAACCATACAATGATTCAAATAGTCAAGCATACATGTGGTAGGCATTGTGAAGAAATACAACAAAATTAAATGCTCAGTGAACTAATAATCAATAATTGTACATTATTAATCAACTAGCTTCAATTGCTGATTGTCAAATGTCCTGGCAGCTCATTGTGCTCTAATGTACTTCAATAGCCCTCACCTATAAAGAGTTTCTTCTCTCTAAGTCAATTTTTTTATGATAATGAGCAATCATCTCAACAGAACCTAAGCTTTGATCCATATTAATTGTCTTGATCTTCAAAGACAAAGTCCCACTTATTTTAGATGAATTTTACATTTTTTTTAAAGAATAATATGGAAATTAGTGCTAGTAATTAATTTTTTATTATGCTTCTCAAGTTTTGATAAGTGCAAGTTGATAACTGCATCTAGAATTCATTTCCAAATTTAATTAGGGAAAGCAGTACAAGACAAAAATGTTCAGAGGCTATAGATTAAAGGCTATGACTTAAACCAAAACCTAATTTATACAGATAAACAGTAAAGTTTTAACACACCGACTCATAGAGTTGTCAGCCTCCAAGAGTTGAGTGCGAGATTAACACAATTTTTTTATTTAACCGCTTAAATGCTGGTCTAGAGCACTTCACTGTGTTACACAAAGCTCAAGGGTGTATATTCACAACAACCTTTATCTTGGTTGCTCGTAATGGCCAAATTTTGAGAAAAGAAATCTAATTAACTAATAACATATAGTTCTTTAAATTAGAAAAGTATAACTTGAAAATTGTTTGGGCCAAAAGTACTTCTGCTCCAATGTTTTACTGACACATACAGATGTAATACCCAGAATTTCATTTTTTTTGTGATTTTTTTTATCCATACACTTTTAATTCCATTGTTCTACATATACAAATATCTATATTTACACTTTATTTACAAACACCTACTATTTAAGGTAATTTTTTTTTGCAGTTCTTCTCCAAAATTGTAAAAATTAGTAGTTCCCTGCAGAACTGCATTGGTCATCTAACTGTCCTGTGGCTATTCAATCAATGTGTTCCCTCATGGATTCTGTGTTCCCAAATTTGGTATTCTCAACATATTTCAATATTATTCCCTTAATTTGACTGCTAAGTTATTTTTACCAACAAGGAAACAAAAGACAGACATGCATACCATGGCTCAATTCTCACAGTTTAAAAGACATATGATTCTAAAGATCTTTGACATTAGATATGTTATGAACAGGCTTGCTAGCAGCTATTGAACTCAGGACATTGCGTTTGAGAAAGGTAACTCCATTTGCATTGTTGACCTCAAGATAGGTACAGCCTCAGTTATCCACCTCAGACTGTGGTTTCTTAATTATATTTGTATGGCAGAATGATGGAGAGGGGCTAAGTGAAAAATTATGCTGAAGGAGCAATCATGTCTGAGATGACATCAAGAAATACATTATTGATATAGTAGGGTATAATTTTCTGCTTCCTGAGATAGCAAGGATAATGACAGCTGTGATGATTTAATGAGGCAAGAGTCCAATTATCAGATTCTCACTACCTCAGTCTTCATTCCTGAGAAAGCAAGTTGACCTTCTCGCCATCAGGTATTGTGGCCATAATCCCCAGATTATCTGGGATGCCTTCACTGTTACTAACTAATCTTAACGGTATGAGTCTGATTACTGATACCAATTGAAGAAGGATGCCCACTCAACATCTTCAGTGGAAACAAGGCTCAATCTTGAACAGAATGGATTTATTGCAAAGATCTTAATAGCTAGATACATAACATCTGAGTTACACAAAATTCTGTTTTTAGACATCAGGTTAAACATTAGCGTGAATACACATTATTGTTTACTGATATGAAACTTTGCACTCAGATAACCTGAACAAAACTGGTTAGCTCCTCCCAGGTCCAGTGCTTCTCATTCTGATGCGTGGAACTGATCTCATGATGTTAGACAAAGGGGAGCCAGTGGATCTGATGAATTTGGATTTCTAAAAGGCCTTTGACAAGATGTTGCACAGGAGGTTGCTAAATAAGACAAGAGCCTACGGTGTTCGGGGCAATGTACTGATAAAGGATAGGCTGACTGGCAGAAGGCAGAGAGCACGGATAAAGGCGTCCTTTTCAGGATGGCAGCCAGTGACTAGCAGAATTTCACAGAGGTGAGTGTTGGAACTACAACTATTCATGTCATACATTAATAACCATGGATGGAGGAACTGATTGATCATAGAATTGCTCCAGTGTGGAAACAGGATCTTTGGCTCAACAAGCCCACACCGGACCTCAGAGCTTCCCACTCAGACCAATTCCTTGAAACCCACCTAATCTACACATCCCTGAACACTATGGGCAATTCAACCTGCACATCTTTGGACCATGGGAGGAAACCCACGCAGACACGGGGAGAATGTGCAAACTTCACGCAGACAGTCGCCCGAGGGTGGAATCGAACTCAGGGTTGTGACGTTGTGAAGCAGCCGTGCTAATCACTGAGCCACTGTGCCACCACAATATGTTCAGAGAAGGCATTACACACTTTTGGAACAGGTGGGACTTGAATCTAAACTTCCTAGTTCAGAGACAGGAGCACTATTTCTGCGCCACCAGCGCTGTTTGAAGATGGGAGGACAGATAGGCTGATGAAGTGAGAAGGCTGCAGAATGACTTGAATAGCCTAGGAGAGTGGACAAAGAAATGACAAATGGAGGGCATAGCCTCAAGATTAGAGGGAGCAGATTTAGGACTGAATTGAGAAGGAATTTCTTCACCCAGAGGGTTGTTAATCTATAGAATTCCTTGCCCAGTGAAGTAGTTGACGCTACTTCAGTAAACGTTTTTAAAGAAAAGGTAGATTTTTTTTGAACAATAAAGGAATTAAGGGTTACGGTGAGAACGCGGGTAAGTGGATCTGAGTCCACGAAAAGATCAGCCATGATCTTATTAAATGGCGGAGCAGGCTCAAAGGGCCAGACGGCCTATTCCTGCTCTTAGTTCTTATGTAATACATTGTGGAAAAGTGTGAGGTTATGCAGTTTTTCAGGAAGAATGGAAACATAGACTATTTTTTAAATGTGGAAAGGCTTCAGAAATTTGAAGCACAAAGGGATTTAGAAGTCCTAGTTCAGGATCCACTTGAAGTTGACATGCAGGTTCATTTGAGAGTTAGGAAGGCAAACAAAATGTTAGCATTCATTTCAAGAGATCCAGAATACAAGAGCAGAGATGTGCTGCTGAGATTGTATAAGGCTCTGGTGAGTCTGCATTTGAAACATTGTGAGCAGTATTGGCCCCATATCTGAGGTAGAATGTGTTGGCCTTGCAGGAGGTCCAGGGGAGGTTTACAAAAATGATCACAGGAATGAAAGGCTTGTAATATGAGGAGCGGCTGAGGACTCTGTGATGGAGTTTAGAAGGATGAGGGGGTTCTCATTGAACCTTACAGAATATTGAGAGGCCTTGACATAGTGGACATAGAGAGGCTATAGGAGCTGAGGGCACAGCCTCAGAGTGAAGGGACGACTGTTTAGAACTGAGATGAGGAGGAATTTCTTCAGTCAGATGGTGGTGAATCAATGGAACAAACTACTGCAGAAAGCTTTATATCTTATGGTCTTATGAGTTAACCCATACCAACTACCTTACACGACAGAGATAAACCTATCTGCATGCATTTACATCTAATTAAATACAGAGCTCAATGGAATTAACTTCATCCTCCCAATTAACCTCAGCTCAATTGAGATACTTGACACTTCAGAAATTCAAGTGTATAGATTGGTGCATGAATAGGAAGCGTTTAGAAGGACATGGGCCAAATGCTGGCAAATAGGACTAGATTGGTTTAGGATATCTGGTTGGCATGGACAAGATCGACCAAAGGGTCTATTTCCATGTCATACATCTCTGACTCTGTGACACTTAGCAAATGTGTACATGTCAATTTGGTCTTTAGTCTCCAGTTCTCATGACTTCTTTGCTTTGGCTGTTTCTTGTGAAATGTTGTCAACGTTCATTATCTTCACTTTTCCTTTAAACTCTACAAGTGCAAGTAATGTATCCTGTGGGAATGCTTGGATTGAAATTATTATGATGCCAGCTGATATTACTACTGGACAAGTCATATTTGAAATTGAAATCTGGCTGAATAGGTCATCTTTTTTCTAGCGAGTTTAGTGAGGTGATCAATCACTGAAACTAAGCAGAAAAGGCTGCAGATTAGAAATGAATATAAAATTAAATAAACCAAACTATCACACATAGAACAATTTAAAGATTTTGAAACACATGATAAAACACAATACCATTTAACCCAACATCAAAACTTGACAGTACTCAAGCACCAGAGAGAATCCATTCTCTGTCACATCTAAAGTTTTGAATTAACTGTTGCTTATAATTCCAAATCTTGAATGTTTGACAGTCTCTTCTTTGAGTATTCACATTACTGAGCTAGGATTTTCTCAGCTTTAAATAGTCCTGTTACAGTTTTAACCAAACACTTCTGCTTTGGAACTTTTAAACTGAACTACTTACAATGAGGTAACCTATCCTTACCAGTTCTAAACTATCTCCTTTTAACAGGTGAGACTGTTCTACACAACAGATAAAACATAGAGTATAGAACATTACAGCATAGGAGCAGGTGTTTTGGCCCATGATGTCTGTGCCGATCATGATGCCATTCTAAATTAATCTCATCTGCCTGCTCATGATCAGTATCCCTCTATTCCCTGCCAGTTTGTGTGTCTGTCTGGAAGCTATTGCCAACGTATCTGCTTCTATCACCTTCCTTTGCAGTGTGTTCTAGGCACATACCACCCTCTGTGTAATAAGCAGCCTCACACATCTCCTTGAAGCTTTCCCCCTCTCAGCTTAAACCTGCGTTCCCTAGTTTAGACATTGCAAAAAAAAAGACTCTGACTATCCACCCTATCCATGCCTCTCACAATTTTATATCCTTCGAACAGGAAGGACCTCAGGCTCCAACCCACTAGCTAAAACAATTCAAGTTTGTCCAAACTCTCCTTATAACTAATTGAAAACTCCAATCCAGTGCCTAGTCTCCAGCATCCTCTGAGTGTCAGAGACATAGGGGCTTCTTTCACAACTGCCTGTGGAGTTGTGTCAGTGAGGTGTTCACCAGATTGTGCCTAAGTCTAATTCAGATAGCGTACCCACAGAGGTGAGAGTTTTTATGCTGGTGGAAGGTGCAGGTGGGTGCTTTGCCAGTACGGTCTCCCAGGGATCACATGCTTCCTCCTTAGAGATGGTGCTGGCACAGAAGGGCTTAGGCTGCAGTCTCTTTTGCTGGGCTCAATCTGGGTGCTGCTCAGGCCTGTAGAAGAAAAGAGAAACAATTAGTTGATAAAGTATCTTATGCAGATCAACGTGCTAGCCTTTAGCATGTCTGAGAAGAATGGATTGCAATGCTACCTACTGGCTTCTTGGGCCATTGTCATCTCCCATCACCACGGAAGTGCTTTTTATCTTCTCCAGTTCTGCTCTGTTGTTCGTTTCTCAAAGCAGGTAAGGTTTTTTAGCACCCCACCTTTGGTCTTGGCTCTCTGCACTTGTTTGTCGTGAGATAGAGAGAAGGGTTGAGTGTGATGGCAATGGGTTCTTGAACACTTTGTAAACGTGCATACCAGCTGGTGAGTCATAATCGAATCAGAGTTCAATACTCTGGAAGGATTTGCAATTTGAGGGCATGCAGGTTATGCTGCAGCTTGCAGACTAGGAACATTTTTGAGATGCTTGAACAGTGGCAGAGTTCGACTGAGTGATGCGTCTGTGACTGTGAGATAGAACAGAGACGATGGTGCCACCTACCTTTGTCGGGACAGAATATTATTCATTCTCTTGAGTCACTGATGCCAAGTGCGCTCATCAGTGACATTGGCATTGACTCATCCTGTTATCCTGGTTGGGTTTGATGGGATGGTCTCCTGGTTTGTTCCCCTGCGACCTCCCTTCTTTCCCTTACTCCAGTCATACCTGTAAAAAATGAATCACTCAAACAAAAGGCGAGATTCTGCTTCTTAGAAGGCATATTCAATGGATTTAGATGTAAGCAAAGGCCCTGACTTGCAGCGAGTGAAGTGGTTCCAGTTGGCCTTTAAATACAGCACCAGAAAGTGCAACCCCAGAATGTCTTAAGGTTGAGAATTTCCTGCTTACTCATTGCATGTGATTCATTTGTGCAATATCTCTTAGAATAGGTAATGAAGCAAGAACCGCAGAAATGAGAATAATATGCCTGGAAATTGCTCAATAAGACTTCTTCTAAGACACCCACCATCATACTTTAACTTAAAAATGCAAAATCTCTGAACTTTTTCCAATGGGATTATTTGGCTTTTGACCGGGAAATCATTTTTTTGATATGGACCGGTGGTAATAGTTCCCCTCAAATTGTGGGACCTAGGTCCTTAAAAAATTCAACTGTTTAACTGCAGCTGTTTTCTGTCAACAGTGGTGACCATAAGACCATAAGGCATAGAAAGACAGGTAGGCATTTAGCCAATCAAATTTTCTCCACTATTCAATGAGATCATGGCTGATGTTAACTTCATTTTCCTGCCTTTCCCCCAAACTATTGATTCCCTCACCAATTAAAAATCTGTCAATTTCAATCTTGACTATACTTAACAGCTGAACTATGACAGCCCTCTGCACTTAAAAATTCCACAGAATTTTCTCTATCCTCTGAGAGAAGACATTGCTCCTCATCTCTGTCTTTACATGGATAAATCCCTTATTCTAAGATTAGGCCCTTTGATCCTAGACTCTCCCTCAAGGAGAAACAATCTTTCCACATCTACCATGTTAAGTCTCCTAAGAATCTTTCATGTTTCAATAATTTTGCCTGTCATTATTGTAAAATTCAATAAATTTAGTCCTAACCTACTCAGCCTCTCCTCACAAGACAGTCTCTCTACACCTGGTAACAGCCTAATAAACTTTTCTGTACTGCCTCCAGTATATCTGTCCTTAAATAAGGGGCCCAAAACTGTTTACAGTATTCCAGCTGTCTTTGGACTAATACCTTGTATAGTTTCAGCAAAAACCTCACTACTTTTATATTTCATTCTCTTTGAAATAAAGGCCAACATTCCATTTGCCTTCCCCTCATCTAATGAATTTGGATGCTGGCCTTTTGTGATTCATGAACGAGGACTGCCAAATTCCTCTGCTGCGGCTTTCTGTAGTCTTTCTCCTTTTATTCAGCTCTTCTATTCTTCCTACCAAAGTGCATATCTTCACATTTCCCCACATTGTATCCCTCTGTCAAGTTCTTGCTCATTCATTTAACCCTATATGTATATCTCTCTGCAGACTCTTTGTGTCATCCTCATGTAATTTGCCTTCCATCCTATTTTTGTTTCATCTGCAAACTAGATGATGGTACATTCACTTTCCTCATCCAGGTCATTGATATATATTGTAAATATTGTAGCTCGAGCAGTTTATAAAACGTTCCCAGTCTTCCGGCTTACCATTAGTCATTGCCAAATTATATGTTTTTCTTTCAATTTGATGCTATCCTTAATTTACCTGGTTAACCATAGATGGCCATCCTCTTCCTAGAGTCCTTCTTCCCTACTGGAATATATCTTTTGTGTGGGCTATGAACTATTTCCTTAAAACTCTGCTACTGTCCCTGAATTGTCTCTGCTGCTAAATTCCTTTTTCCTGTCCACTTCAGCCAGCTCTGCCTTCATTCCTTTGTAATTACCCTTATTTAAGTTTAACATTTTTGTTTCCAAACCAAATTTCTCCCTCTCAAATGGAATGCTAAATTCTACCATGCTTTGGTCTCTGTTTCCTCCTTTTACTCTGACATGATTTATTAAACATGCTCCATTACATATCATTAGACCTAAAATAGCTTGATCCTTGCATGAAACCCCAACATATTGTTTGAGAAAACTGTCCCAAATACAGTCTATGAATTCTTCTTCATTGCATCTGCATTGATTGTAATGAGGTAAACCAGGTGGACCTCATAGAATATGAGTTCCATGATTCGGGCTCTTAATCTGGTCCACTCAGGGAGCCCTGGATGATAGATGAAAACAAAAGTGTCAGACATCCTGTTGCCTCTGAGAGCTGGCTCTGAGGGAGCTGTGTCAGTATCACAGGCTTTACACGTGTAAATAACGGGTGACTTGATGATGGGATACTGGCTTCTGTAGAATTATTTCAGCATCCTCTGCCAATCTGACTTGGCCCATCTACATGAAGATTAAAGTCCTCGTATTTATTTAATTGCACTTAAGACATGCCCACATTATCACTTGATTTATTCTCTGTCTCATTGTATAGCTACTCTAGAGTACTCCTACATGTGTCTTTTCTTTTTTTCTTAATCACTTACTCCACCCATCACTTCTGCATCTTCCAATTCAAGATCATTTCTTGCTGTAATACATATTGCATTCTGAACCAACAATGTTATCCCACAACGCTTTCTTTCTCATAACTGCGTCTGGCTCAGTTCCTGTCAACAGTGTTCAATTTTATTAACGTAATACATTTTGCATGAAGCACTTTCATTTCAACCAAGTCTGTTAAGATCCATTAAGTCAAAATTACCTGATGCGTTTCGCAGGTGTATTGCACAAACTGTAAATGTTTCAACAAATGTCACTCTGCCATTTGAGCTTCAGATACTCAGTTTAAAATAAAAACAATCTTTGCAAAATACACAACTTTATGAATGAGCTGAATAATTGAGTAAGGTGAAAAAAAAAGCCTCAGGTTTAAGCCATAAATGTGTTAACTCAGCTGCAGTCACATTCTCTGCTATGAATGCTGAACAATTTCCATTCCTGATGCTCATCCAGTTGCACTGACTGGAAAATATTTGTCTGTGATTTGTTGGGTAAAAATGGGGATTTGCCTCGGAAGCCACAAAACCCACATACGAATGGCCTATTGGCATTCAGTGCTCATGGGTCCATACATAATTAGTGACCACTTCCTTGAAGGGTTGGAGGGTGGCCAATGAACTTGGAACCTGATCCAGCATCAATCAATCCTTAAGAAATGATGAAAAAAACTTGGGAAGAGTAAAGGGAAAATAGAAGAAAAGAAAATGGTATGTCAAACCCATTTTTTCAAAGTTTGACAAAATGTTCATCCTGCCCTCTAGATATGTTGCATCTCTGAACATGTGTATTGGACAACAGCTTTCTAGCTGATTCACTCCACTGTCATCGTACAGCATGTCCAATTTGTCCGAATGTGTATTTTAACCCAGTTAATCCCTTCAGAGAGAAGTAAAGTTTTGCAAAACAGTAACACCTCAGATTTGGAGTCTACATCCAGATTGATAATTTAGTTTGATACTGGTGGTGTTTTGAAATATTGGAAGTATCTCTTTAGATGGATGAAATGTAAATGACACGATTTGAAGAAGAGCAATTTGAGAAAAACTGTGGAAAGCTGCAATATAATGTGAGTTGTGGTCACTTGTGCATGAAATGCGGAAAGCCAGTACACAGGTGCAGAAGGTAATCAGAAAGACTAATGGAATGTTGGCCCTTATTTCAAGGGGGTTGGAGTATAAGAGTAGAACGTCTTACTGTAATTGTACAAGGTGCTGATGGAGTACTGTGAAAAGTTTTAGTCCCCTTATTTAGGGAAAGATATTGCTTCATTGGAGACAGTTCAGAGAAGGTTCATCAGGATGATCCCTGGAAGGAGGGATTGTCTTATGAGCAAAGGTTAAGCAGGTTGGGACTCTGCTCATTGGAATTTGGAAAAATAAGAGATGATTTCATTGAGATATATAGGATTATTAATGGTTTGACAGAATAAATGCTGACAGGATGTTTCCCCTCACGGGAGAGTATAGGACCAAGGGCACAGTCTCAGAATAAAGGCGTACTAATTTAAGACTAAGATGAGGAGGAATTTCTTCTCACAGAGAGCTGTAAGTCTTCAGAAAACCTTGTCACAGAGAGCTGTGGAGGAAAGAGTCCTTGTGTATACTTGAGGCCATGAAAGATAGATTCTTGATCAGTTGGGGCATCAAGGATAATGGAGAAAGGGTAGGAAAGTGGATGTAAGGAGTGTCAGATCAGTCATAATCCCATTGAACGTTGGAGCAGGTTTGAGAGGATGAACAGCCTATTCCTGTTCCTGTTTCTAATGATTTTAAGATTATCTCAGTTTCTTGCTAATATTCTCCCCTCAATCAATCCCCTCAATAAATTAGTTTACAGATCTCTCAACTTATTTGTTGTTTGTGCGAAATCACTGCTTACAACTGGTTGTAAGGTTTATCTAGATAACAAAGTTGTCTGCAACTTTTAACTGCACTCCACAATGTAATGCAAGAACCAAAGCATTCCAGAGGAGTTACCAATGCCCGAACATTTCCTGAAAACAGTTTTACCCAGGTAGGCATCAACGGCTGTATAAAAAATATTTCAGCAGACTTAGCTTAAACTGCTTTTGATAAGGAATATTCATGGTGTTAATTATAGGGAAAACAAAACCCATTTCTTCAGCCTGAATTTTTGTGTGGTTGGAGACAGTTCTAGCTTAGCCAAAATGTTGCCAGAGTGAAGTCTTGCCACCAAGTCTAGCATCTGCCATTTTCATCGAGACAAAGGTGTGTTGTAGTTTGCACCTCTGTGGTTCTTTCAATTGAGGTAAGTGATTGTTAAACCCCAGTCTCCTTCAGTCAGTTACAACTTTTACTAGCTGAATGTCCAAATTACAAGTTGTAAACTTTAGACCCATCTTTGGATTGTGGGAGTAAACTGGATTACCTGGCAGAAACCCATGCTGACACAGGGAAAACGTGCAAACTCCACACAGTCACCCAAGGATGGAATTGAATCCACTTTCCTGCACTGTAAGGCAACAGTGCTAACTACTAGGCCACCTAATGCCATTCAAATTATTTGCACTACACGAATGATTTCATAACCTTTCATTAATACAGTAGGTACATAACAGTTCACAATTTGATTGATAGCTCTAACCGCTTGTAAAGTATTTCAAGTGGGGTTATGGAAGCAAATGAATTTTTATAATGAATTAAGTAGTTGAAGGACATTGAAATGTTGTGAAAGGTTTTTTTTTAACATTGACAGTATATTTTAGTGGTAGATACTTGGCATGAAAAATGTAAGTACAAAGGTTACTGGTTATGGGCCACGAGTTAGAATGAATTGGCACCACATTTGCATCAGGTATTGGATAGTGAAGGGACATAGATTGCATGGAGGGCCTTGGGCATGGTAGAAGGTTTGCATGTGGGGTGCCTAGAAAGGCATGGGTGACATGAAGGGTATGATATGGGCCAAGTGCAGGCAAATGGAACTAGTTCAGTTTCAGAAACCGGGTTAGCATGGACGAGTTTGACCTGTATTCCTCCAAACCCTATATAAGCCATGCTTTATGGGAAAACATTGCCCCTCATGTCCCTTTTAAATCTTTCCCCTCTCCCCTTAAATCTATGCTCTCTAATTTTGGACTCCCTAACTGTGGGGAAAAGACCCTGGCTATTCACCTTATCTATGCCCCTCATGATTTTATAAACTTCTGTAAGGTCATCCCTCAGCCTCCTATGCTCTAGGAAAAAAAGTCCCCACCTATCCAGCCTCTCCTTATTAACTCAAATGCTCCAGCCTTGGTAACATCCTTGTAAATCTTCTCTGCACCTTTTCCAGTTCATTAACATCCTTCTTATAGCAGGGTGACCAGAATGTGGTCTAAATGTGACCTTACTATTGTCTTGTACAGCCCTAACATGATATCCCAAATTCTGTACCCAATACTCTGACCGATGAAGGTAAGTGTGCCAGATATCATCTTCACCATCCTCTCTTCCTGTGATGCCACTTCCAAGGAACTACGTTCCTGTACCCCTGGACTCTGTTCGATGCCATAGCACAAGCAAATGAGCCTTTCCCACAGCCTACCTCCACACTTGACAGCTCCTTTGAAGCACAGAATTGTTACATTGCAGAGGGATCCCATTCAGCATACCATATCTGCACCGGCACTCTAATTTACACCAGTCTCATGCCTTTTTCCCACAACTCTGCACATTTAAATAATCATCCAATGATATTTGCATGTCTCGATTGAACTTGCTCCATCACACCTCGAGGCAGTGCATTGCATGCCTTAACTACTTGTTGTGTTAAAACGTTTTTTCTCACCTGCCATTTTTTTCTTTTGTAAACCACTTTAAAATTGTGACCCCTGGTTTTCAATCTGTTTACAAGTAGAAACAATTTCTCCATATCAACTCAGTCCAGACCCCTTATGATGTTGAAAACTCCTACCAAAACTTTTCTTCATGAAGGAAGACAGACCCAACTTCTCCAAACTTTTCTCATAACTCTTCTTATCCCTGGAAACATTCTCATAAACCTTTTCAGCGTTCTCTCCAATGCATTCACGTCCTTCCTATAGTTTGGCACCCAGAACCGTATGCATTACTCCAGCTGAGGTCTAACCAGTGCTTTGTATAAGTTTATCATAAAATCCCTTCTCTTGTACTCTATTTATGAAGCCTTAGCATACTGTGTGCTTTATTGATGACTCTCAAGTCCTTTTATATCATGGACACATCTCATCCAGTCCCGGTGCCTTATCAACTTTAACTACTGACAGCTTATTCAATACTTTGTCCCGATCAATTTTGAACCATTTTAGTGACTAATTTCATCCTCTGTCACCATGGCCTGGGTGGCATTTGTCTCATAAGTAAGCACGATTCAAAGTATTCATTTAACACCTTTGTTGTGCATCTTGCCTCATAGTGAAAATCCCCTTTCAGGTCCCTGATCAGCCCTAATTCTCCTTTTTACCATGCTTATACTATTGATTTGTTTAAAGAAGACTTTGGAATTTCCTTTCATATTACCACTGAATGTTTTCTGTGGGCTGTAGGCCAATTCCTATTACCACCTCCCTCCCACCACGCACTCACCCAGGAATGAGAATCCAACTTTCTGGAGCACTTCCGTCCAAGTTTGGTTCGCAGATCTGGGAATTTTCCCAACTCTGCGTTCCCAATGAGTGAGTGAAATCTCACATTAGGCTTGTTTGTTTTATCTTCGTGTCTCTTAGAGCTGTGATCAGAGATTAAGTATGATAAAGTAACATATTCAAATTAGCAAGTTATGGCTGATAACCAGAAAATATTCTGCTGTTATTCAACTCTTAGTATTTTCTGCTAACAATAGACCCTAGAATGCATGAATCTGAAAATTCTTCCCATGATATTCAAATTATTATTTTCACTTAACCACTGGCATTGTTAAAAGCTACACAGATATATGAGAGCCTTTACTTTTCAGTTCCCTTCCAGGAATGTATGGAAGGAATGAGAAAATCCAGAATCAAACCAAATGTGAACTGTTGTGTAAATCCCCAAAGAGGACACATTGTCCAATTTCCAGCTCTCAAGCCATTAAAAAAAAACATTTTGAATTCTCCTCTTCCCTAGAGACTCATATGACTCAAACATCAGCCTAGTTTGGTTTCGGTTTTGCATATCCATATTTAATGTTTGACTGCCACACTCGGCATGGGGTTTCCTATAAGAGATTCCATATGGTTACTTTCAGCTAAATGAACCATTATGAAGGGGTGCCCATACACAAATTCTGATGCTCATTGTCCTTGTTACTTACAATGCTATTCTAAAGTAATTTCTCCGGTCATAGAATTTTATTCTATTTTCACAATGATTAGCGAACAGAACCAATTGAATCTTGTTCATTTTTCAGCATACTCTTCTTCATTCTATCCTAATTCTATGAAGCTATATTAAGCCATTCATTTCATAATTTTCTTTATATAATTTATTTATGCTTTCTCCACTTAATCTCTTTAGACTTACTATGACACATTTCATTCCTTGGTCTTGAGGGCATTTTGAGAAAGAATTGGCCTGACCTCGTGTAAAAACGAGCAACAATTTACATTTGTATAGTGACTACAGTATAGAAACAATTGTCCAAAGAGGTAAGCAGAAGAGTGAAGAAATCGGATGCCATGTAAAATTGATAAATTAAGGGAGTTGTTTAAGAGCTCAATCAAATATCAATATGTTAAACAGTGTTTAAAGGACCACAGGGCAGCTGCCTGTTAGAGTGATTTAGAGAAGGAAATTCCATACAGTACAGCTTAGGTGTTTGAAAGAACAGCTGTAAGTGATGGGATATAGGGAGGGAATTTTACAAGAGGCCAGAGTTATGATTGTATTCCCAAAATCTGGACTGAAATCTAAAATTTGCTATGGGCAAATGCAGGTGCAATCTGCACAAGACAACATTCTATCACTCTTTGAGACAGCTTATTTAAACTCCATAAGCAGTCTGCTTTTGCAAAAAAACATAAAAACGAGGAATAGAATTCAGTTATTTATTTTTTTTCATGGGATGTGGCTATCACTGGCTAGTCCAGTATTTATCACCCCTCCCTAATTGCCTTGGATAAGGTGTGGTGAGCTGCCTTCTTGAACTGCTGCAGTCCTTGGGGTATTGATGCACCACAGTGTTGTCAGGGAGGGTGTTCCAGGATTTGACCCAACAACAGTGAATGAAAGGAAATACAGTTCCAAGTTAGGATGATGTGTGACTTGGAGGGGAACGCACGAGTCGTGAAGATCCCATGCATCTGCTGTTTTCGTGGTGGTGGAGGGTATAGATTGGGAAAGTGTTGTTGGAGGATGAGTTGCTGTAGTGTATATTGTACATACTAAAGCCTGAGAACACTTGACGTGAAGGGACTGAGTTTTGAAGGTTGTGGATTAGGTGGTCTGGTCTGTCGTGGATGACAGCAAGCTTCTTGAGTGCTGTTGGAGCTGTACCTGTTCAAGCAGGGTATGCCACCTCACTCCTGACTTAAACCTTGTAGATAGCGAATATGTTATTAGGGAGACAGGAGGTGAATTACTTGCTGTCGAATTCCCAGCTTCTCACCCGCTCTTGTAGCCAGAATATTTATTTCTCTGATCCTGTGCAGTTTCTGGTCAATGGGAATCCTACAGGCTGTTGACAGTCTGTGTATTCCTTCCATATCTCATTAATCTGCTGCCCTTTTATTTACTGTGTCCAGAAAACAGAAACATAGAATATTTGTAGAGTGTCATATCGTTACCTTAAAACATCTCAAACATGGCAGCCAGTCTACGCCAATTAAGCTTATGTTGAGAGCAAAAGAGTGGACTGACCAGTTAATCTTTTATTTGTGTATTGCACCAATTCTACTGCTGCGATCCGGTGACAAATTATTCACATTGTGATTTAGCACAATCATTACAATTATTCTTGAAGCAATTCAAACATTTGGTAGTGCATTTTTTTTCAAACAAGAGTAACGGAATTACTCTCTATCTCCTCTGTATCATCAGTCTCTAAAACAGGATTTTATAATATTGGAGGTGAGGAATTTAAGAAAAAAACAAAGGCTTTTTCTTCAGAAAATGTAACAGCAACGCGATGAAAAATAACTGAGAGAATACTATGGGAACTCAACAAAAACATTTAATAGAGACTAAGCCATTTGTATGAGCAGGAACATTGCTAATATCAGTCTTTTTGATACAGCTACCCAGGACAAATCTCAAAAGTACTACTATGGGACTCAGGGTACAGATCCTTAAATCCTCAGTGAGCAGTACTTCCTCACCTTCTTACAATATAAAACACAAATGTTACAAAGACATTTTTGGTAATTTCAAATATTTTTGATGGATTGATACTTTTATAAAAGACAGGAACCTTTGCTCACTTGTATAGATGTAAAAATCCATTACTGGAGAAAATAAAATGTTCAGTCTTCCATTCAACAGTGTTATTACAAACTCTCCACAGATTTCATTATTGATTTTTTCTCCAATCTTAAAAAAAAATCAAAGGAGGTGACAGCAGTGCTAAAAAAGCTAGTTGTCCCTGTCATAAAATGATGCTTTATAACATTTTTAAAAAAACATGCACTTCATGCAAAATAATTACAGGGATTTCAGTGCATTAAAATATAATCTAGCTAAAATGAATTCAACTCTTAAAATTATAAGTTAATTTTGTTTTATTGACTGATCCATATTAGCAACTCAACCCATCAGTAAAAGAGAAGGCAAAATATTTAGCATAGTTTGGACACATCAGTCAGGTAAAACTTACCTATGAAAGATATTTTTAAAAAAAACTGATTAGAATGAAACCCAATGTATTGTCAAGATGCCTAGCAATTATATTGCATATTGCACTGTCTTCATTCAGGTGACTTCACTGCTATCATCAATCTGTGTTGAAATGATTTAACCAAGGTATTAATGATCCATTTGAGAGCTAGTAATTCATGCAACCATCGCCAGCCAACCAATTAAACACTTGCTGGATATCAAGTGGTTCAATACTGTGGAATCAGTAGTACCAAACACTAAAGTTCAAACCCTAATGCAGAGAAGATGCATTGATACAAAATGTTCAAAAGGATAATATTAGCATGTAGAATCTTTTTTAAAAAGCCTGTTAGCTTAACAAAGCACTGACTGAGCAGAGGAAATATGAAACCCTGCAATGAGAATTATCATATCATTTTATGAGGGTGTTATCAACTCAGGGAGTTTTATTAATAGTTTTCACTTATTTTGGGCAGGTAATAAGTACCTTAAATCTGATGATGAATCTGTTGTGCAAACATGATATTATTACTTCATTGGATAAATGACTTTTATATTTTTCTGCTTATGTTCACAATATAGAAACTACTAAAGAACCTTATCATTATATTATCATATTTCTCAACTAGTTCTCGTTGCAGAACCACTCATTATAAATTCATATTAAATGAAATGTAGTACTTAAATTTAAAAATTATAGAGAAGATGCATTGAATTAAATAGTGGGATATTTACAGTTTACCAAACAAGTAAGGAAAGTCAGATGGGTTTGATGGCTCCTTAAAGGGGTCCTCACAGATTACGAAGATCTGAGTATCACAAATGGAAGACACTATTCTCCATACAGATAATTCATCTTAAATTGATTAACAGGCAAATAGAATAACTGGCGAAGAAAGTTATTGTGAGCTAAATTTTTCCTGTCTCAAAACATACTTAACCCTTATGAAAATACTTCATGGATTGTAAAATGCTTTAAGACATTTGCTGGCCTGGTGGTCGTTCAAGGCACTGTTTAAATCCAAGTCTTTTTCTTTAAGTGGAAGCATAGACTGAAAATAAATAAATAAGAATGGGATTTTGGAAAGAATCTCTTGGAAATTCAGAGAAGATGTCAAATCATTGAAGAACACATTCTTTCAAAGAACTGCTACAATTACGCAACTTGTAATATCTTTTTGCTTTGGGACTGTAATTCTAACATAAAGTTACGTGACAAGTGTCATGTGACCTGCACCAAAGTCTGCCTGACAACAGTTTGGGTGAGAAGGTTATTAAAGGTTAAACAAAGGTTTAATCGTTTTGCTGGAAAGAGATTGTAAGGTGTTTAAACTTGGCGATAATGGCAGCAGCATTTGTGTTTACATTTTAAAGACTGCTAGACTCCAAAATCGCAGAAAGATGTTCAGAAATTCAGGTTGTAAACAGTTATGCTTTAAAATGTACATTTAACTCCAAGGTAACTGATATTTGGAGTCTCAAAGATAGCTAATCAGCATTTCTACCTGGATACAAGGCCAGTGTGAATTTCTTGCCATAGTGATGGGATTTGAGAGGGGAAGCATTTCTAAGACTTCACTGAAATGTGCACTTAGCCTACCAGGATCTGGATATGCAGATACAGCTAAACATCATAAGTCCCAAGCAAGTGGGAACTCACACTTGAATTAAAAAGTTGACAATTGTGAGAATTCTGATGATTTATCTAACCTGAGTTCATGGAAGAATCTCCAGGGAGAATGTCACTTTGAAAGAAAGACCTTGGGGTGAAAGTTACTGGGTTTTGAAAATAAAAGAAGGAAAACAAACCTAGAAGCATCATAGAATCACATTGCACGGGCTCCAGGTATTTCAGTCCCTCTGTGATGTTCTCCCACTCCCAACTTCACCCGAGAAAGACAGCATTACTAATTGTCATTAATATTTCTTACAGTACATTGAGGGCATTTATTGTGGAATTGGTGGTTGAGGTAGCAAAACTTCACAGAAAAGGCACACTCCTTGAGGCCATAATGACTCAATTCTTGTTTTTTACAAATAACTAATAGATAGCCTGCTTACTTTTCTCATTGTGGCAACTGAGGGTTACCAGATTTATTGAATTCAATCTTGCAATTTACAGTGAATTTTGAACCTCACAATACCTAGGTCCCTAATTAGTACCAAAACTATTGCATTAAAAATTTCTCAGAAGATAACCAATACATATTTGTCATATAATAACACCGTCACTGAAGTCATTAATTACTTTTTAATTTTAAAAAATTGGCAAGTACCCATAGAAACAGAATGGAGCCACCAATTAACATGTTGACCTGGCTGCACTATTCAGTTAGTCCACAACATGAATTTCAAACTCTGCGTTTATTGATTTAAGCAAAACAAAAGATAGGGAGCTAAAGAATCCAGTTAAGATAGAATACTTCTGGATCAGTAGGCGAATCAAGGTTTACGGGAAAAGGGCAAGAAAGTGAATTTGCAGAATGTCAGATCAGTCATGATTCTATTGAAAGGCGGATTTGAGGAGCTGAATGGCCTACTCCTGTTCCTATTTCTTATGGTCTTAAAGGATCCATATAGTTAAATCTACACTACCTGAGTACCATTTTTCAGACAATCTTTTAGTTTGGTCTAAAGTGGGCTTCAGGAGCCACCACAGATCTGTTATAATATGTTGAAAGGAAACTTAACAGTGTTCAACTAACTTAATTTGGGCTACATGGTCCCTCAGTTCATATGGCATGATCTTGAAGAAAATTGACAAATGATGGAGGATTTTATTTAGCCTTTAGTTTGGAATTTGAAGAATGGGTTTATTGTTGACTCGTTTTTTTTTGATTAAAAAACGTATTTTTCAATTAGTGTTTTCTTCTTCACTGAATATAAAGTTTGTGTAAGATCAAATACTTTAACAACTATTTCCTATTTAAGCACTGGAATGTTCAGCTTTTGAAACAGTTACACAATTTCATAATAACAGCAAGAGCTGAACTGAGAGGGGACATCCAAAGGGACTTTTCTCATGCAACCTGATAAAGCTTTCTGATTAAGAAATGAAGCCTCATGGAGCAGTGAGTCAAGATAAAAATTTTTGTGGGAGTGATTTTGAAGCAAAACAAAATATATAATCTCATGGATTCAGGGGAACAGGCCAAATGGTCAGTACATTTGGTATGCTTGCCTTTATTGGTCAGGGCATTGAGTATAAGGAGATGCTGATTAGGCTGCGGCTATTTTCCCTGGAGGGTCAGAGGCTGAGAGGTGACATTATAGAGGTTTATAAAATCATGACGGGCATGGATCAGGTGAATAGTCAAGGTCTTTTTCCCAGGGTAGGGTGGGGGTCAAAAACTATAGGACATAGGTTTAGGGTGACAGCGGAAAGATTTAAAGGGACCTAAGAGGCAACTTTTCATGTAGAGTTTGGTGCAGATATGGAATGAGCTGCTAGAAGAAGTAGTGAAGGCTGGTACAATGACAACATTTAAAAGGCATCTGGTTGGGTATATGAATAGAAAGGTTTTAGAGGGCTATGGGCCAAATGTTGGCAAATGGGACTAGATTAATTTAGGATGTCTGATCGGCATGGACGAGTTGGACTGAAGGGTTTGTTTCCATGCTGTACATCTTTATGACTCTATAGCTCAAAATGTATCTCCCATTTATTCCATAGCTACCTGAAAAAAATTATGGCAAACTAGTTTCTCAGATTCTGGATCGGCATAGAACTGGTTACTGGCCCGTGCAGTCTCCTGCTGGACACCTGAAGCTAGCCTTCACACATGGATCATAGCTCCAAACTTAGTCCCAATTACTTCACATCAACTTTTCAAGCAGAAGGATTGTGTGCATATTTTGATGATATGGTGTGTTCTCACTTTCATACAGCTAACACACCTGGGGATATTTTACTATGTTAAAGTGTGATATAGTTGCAAGTTATTGTAATGTACAGGTAGATGTATTCTGTATATTCATCTCTTTACACTCTGAACAGTAAGAGAATCGTGATATGGTTTTACAATGTCATTGTATTGCTGCATTTACTTCAGAAGTTCAGAATTGATGATAATTACACAGCCATCCTGCAGCCTATCCTGTGTGTAAACAAGTGATCATGGTTGTCATATATATGAAGATTTATGTGTTAAATAGTATCCATTGTAAATTGCAGGATGGAAAAAAATATACCCACATGCAAACAGCAAGCATGACATCTTTGACGTGGGTTTTCCATTTCCTACTATGATTTTATTTTACTGATGCAGGTTGCTCAACTTCCTAAAGGATATAATTCAGCGTGATAACACAGCTCTCAGGAACACCAAATTGCTCTATTACTCAGTGGAAGAGTCAGGATTCATGTTTATGATTGCGCATCCATCGGGGTTCTTGTAACAAATAGAAGCACAGAACAGTCGTCAATCTCTTCTTCAGGGAGAGTGATTCCATGTCATTGCTGCATTTCTTAGCGAAGCTAGTTGAAAAGTGAAGTTTGCCATAGCATTTTTATTTTCGGGAAAAGAAGAATTTTGGGCCACTTTTTTAAAAAACTATACACTCAAAAAGATTCCAAATGGATGAGACTTAAGCAGATCATACAACAACATTTTTGTTATCCATCAATGTCAATTGGCAAGCAAATCATTGCTCATTCCACTTCCTTGACAGCCAACAATGGAAAACTCACTCTGCAGTCTTACTTAATTACTGTCTTGTGCGCTGTACTTTTTGCCCTATTTGTTTTTTCAAGATTGGTTCTTTCAGTTGGAATTTTGACAACAAAGCCTCTTTAATAAGAATTTGCTGTTATCACACATTTTGTCTTTACAAGGCTTTGACATTTGTTTGATTCTGGCTATAAAATCTTACTTGGCCATAGAATATGTATGCAAATTCTCCCCACACAAAAAAAGCCAAATTTAGGCAAAGCCAATTCAAAGAAACAGAGAAAGTAAACTAAAATTATTCTTCTCACCTCAAATCGGAGAGTACTAAACATATAAGACTCAAGTTTCCATTCCACCTTTGAAAGAACAGATAATCTTGTGTAAGTGTGATGCAACTCCAGCTGAGGTTACTATGGTGGACTCACCTTCTTGACCTCTCCCCTTGCCTGAATCACAGTGACCCTCAGGTTAAGCCACTACCGATGATCTCTCTCTAATAGAATCATAGAACCCCTACAGTGTGGAGGCAGCCCATTTGGCCCATCAAGTCCATATTGATTCTCTGACGATCATCCCACCTGGACCAACACCCCTACCCTATAACCCTGCACTTCCCATGGCTAATACACCTAACCTGCACATCTTTGGACTGTCAGAGGAAACTGAAGCTCCTGGAGAAAACCCATGCAGACACAGGGAGAATGTGCAAGCTCCACACAAACAGTTGCCGAAGGGTGGAATCAAACCTGGGTCCTTGGTACTGTGAGGTAGCAGTGCTAACTACTAAGCAACTACACTGCCCCATAACAAGAGAGCATCATGGTCTAGTAGGGCTTTGGCAACTTTACCATTTTTCTTTGTCAATTCTATTAATTTGCTCTTGTTCTTTATTCATTAGGCTTATTACACGTGTACTCACCCTTAAAACAGGTACAAAAAACAATTCTGACACATTAATCCAGCAATGTGTACAAGCTGTACATTATTTTACAGACTAAATGAAACATAAACTAAGAAAGGCCTGGTCTCCTACAGCTAAAGGCTGAAAATGATACCAGCAATATAGTAAAAACAGTACAAAAAATAAAGGTAGGGCTAAGTTGCATGATAGTTTAAATACCATTGTTATTTTTACTATATTTAAGAGCAATTTCCTACATTTATATTCTGATAAAAAGAGAGACATTACTGAGTGTCTAAGATATATATCTGAACAAAGTTTCACATGTACACAAGGCTCCCAGGATTAACAAAATCAAAGCTCTCTATAATAGATTTTATCAGTGTAGCCTACTACAATCTGTGGTTGGCCTCTCACAATTACCGGTAATTCACTACTTTAGAGCTAGCTCCTAGGGTCACAGTGATTAGGTTAGAAATCTGCTGCATTTGATGTGTGCTAAGGGGGAAAACTTGATCTTTGCGTAAAATGCACATAATAAGGTGCATGATACCCCTGAATGGCAAATTTGCTGCTGTCTGGATTAATATTAAACTCAAAAACTATACCCTACAAAACAACAAAAAAAAATTAAATGCAAAATCTATCTCGCGTGGGATTGTAATTCAATTGTGGTTGCTGCTCTTTTAAACTGTACTGAATTTCCTTTGTAACTTGTGAGATATGCGAACAACTTCCATTATTTATTTCCAAGAATAATACTGAACTTTGCTGTGGCATAGAAATTGTTAAAGAGACAGAGGCTTGTGTTAACCCTTGCAGTTTAAGACACCGACAGCACTTTTAAACATTGGAGGTGTCAACTTTTCAACCTGCATGTCCTGGGAATTCTTTCCTTCATTAAAATTCTTTAGAAGTACTTCATTTGGTTGTAAAATTCTTTTGGAGTGCTCTAAATTATGAAGTGCTATAAGAATGCAAGTCATTTTTTTCTTTCCTGGACTCAAATAGCTAGAAATGGAGGCAGAGATCACTCATCTTGGATCTCTGCCCTGCTTTACATTGTCCCAGGATTTTGTTTTGTTTCTGAGAAAACGAGGCAAGGGGGCACTCAGATGTTCCATTCCTTTACTTTCCTGGTGTTACTGCAAATGAGAGCCTGTACCTATGTGTGCTCAATAAAACTGGTATTGGGTCTTTAAACATGGATACTTTTGGACCAGAGGAACCTTGGCAACAGTCAAAAGTAAGTGCTCTCTTTCTCTTGCAACTTTCCAAATATTGTCAGAAACCTATTAAATAAAACATTATTTTTCTGCTCTTTATTTATTTTAATGCCTCATTTAAAGTTATATTTCTTTATTTCTCTTTCTGTGCCTGCTTTGAACTTGTTGATCCTATTTCCTTTCTCACTATTCTTCTGGTTCTTCCTCAGTCCATAAATCACAATGTTTAAGGTGGTACACCAGCTATTCTTACCATTCCAGCTTCCTGATACTGTCACTATCTCTTACCAGCCCACAACTTCAGTAAACTATGATGAAATAAATGGTACATATTGCAAGAAACACCACTCCAGCAAATTTGGTGAATTATATCACACATATTTGCATTTTATTGCATATTCTATATGTCTGTCCATCTCACAAAGCCATCTATATCTTCTTAAAGTACTTTTTAGCTCTCTGTTTGTCTTTTCATCTACTCTTGTGCTGTGAGTAAATTGTCAGTGTTCAAATTATCTATATACAATGGAAATAAATGTGGACTTAATGTTGATCTCTGGAAAACACAACTTACACCTTTTTCCAATGTAAGTATCACCCATTTATTCTTCTTCGTTGGTTGGTCAGGAATCAACTTTCGATTCAGATTGGTCTGTTCCCTCTTTCGGCATATAATTAAATTTTTCTTACAATCTTTTGTAAGTCATGATCGAATACCTTTTTGAAATGTATGCACACCATGTTTATTGTTTTTGTTTGAGCAAACAAATCAGTCACCTTTAAATTTGCTGATCATAATTTGCCATTAACAAAAGTATGTTGCTTGTTCTTGATTAACCTAAGCATTTCTAAATAATTACTACATTTACTTCCAATTATTTATTCTAACAGGGATATGTGAATCCTGATAAGTTTATTTGGAAGTGGTTAAACTGGCAGACTGGTTTATAAATTTTTAGCAGTATGGAGGCTGCTTGCTACAGAAAGTCCTTGTTAATATTTAAAGGAAAGGGATTTGTACCTTTACTCTAGGGAAAACTACTAAGCATGTGAAAAAGAAGATAGGTCATAGTGATGTCAGATCACATGGAAATGGAACCTGTTTGTGTAGGGCTCCAGATAAGTTGTCCTGTCTTACCATTTCTGTAAATAGTTATATTCAATAAGGCCTATTGCTGTTCATTCACAAGGGCATAGACCTCACATTCCAGCACCTGGCAATGGTGACCAACTCTTGGAACCAGGGTCAAGCAGTCATAAGAGGCCAAAGGAAATCCAGCAACAATACAACATTATAGGAAATTGCAGGAGGATGGCCCAATGATCCAAACCTAGAAGTTGGAGGAATACCTGCAGTGAAGCTGAATGGCAATAAGGATCAGAAAGTTCACAGACTTTATGGCTCATCTACGTTCAACAGGAAAGCCCATTCAGAAGCTGAAAATATGCAGGACAAATCCAAACAGCAGGAAAAAAAAAACAGCTGGAATAGGTAAAATATTACTAAAATCGAAAGTATTTACAGAGCTAGGGAGGAACCAAGTGGTGATAAAATCCACCAAGAGCAAGCACGATGCAGAGTATACCATGAAGGAACTCACTGGCATGACACAACTTAACCAGTTTTATAAAGGGTCACCAGTGCAAAGAGAGAGACGAGGGCACAGCTGTGCAGCACAGAGCATTAAAGACAGATCATAGCAGTTATAGGCATTCCAGCAATATGAGATGCACAGGGCCAGGGTGAATTCTTCCTGGGAGATGTGGAAGGTGCATAAAATTTTAAATTGTATGCTACAGATCTATACAATGAATTCTGGTACATTTATGAAAAAGGACAAAGAAAGAAATTTTAAGTTGATTCTTTCAGAGGCTTGCCAGGGTTGAGGCCAAAAATCCTCATGCTGTCCTCTCTGTGGGGCTCAGGAAATGCTGGAAATAGGGTGAAAGGCACATACATGCTTCACTTCACTACAATTAACCCATTACTTTAGGGATCACCCTTCACTACAGACACCCTCCACCTTATCAGGGAGGCAATGGCCTAGTGGTATTATCACTGGACTGTTAATCCAGAGACCCAGATAATGTCCTGGGGACGTTGGTTTGAATTCTGCCACGGCAGATGGTGGAATTTGAATTCAATAAAAATCTGGAATTAAAAGTTCTAATGACCATGAAACCATTGCCGATTGCCACAAAAAATCCATCTAGGTCACTAATGTCCTTCAGGGAAGGAAACTGCCATCCTTACCTGGTCGGGCCTACATGTGACTCCAGACCCACAACAGTGTGGTTGACTTTCAACTGCCCTTTGGGCAACTGGGGAAGAGCAATAAATGCTGGCCTAGCCAGCAATGCCCCTATCCCGCAAATAAATAAAAACAAATCTAGTCCAAGCATTAGAAAAAGCTGCATAGATGCTTCATTTCTTTCAGAACAGAAGCTGAAACCCAAGAAGGCGGCGATAATGTATCTTAGGGGGATCACTGATCATGGCTAAGATCCTGGACTGTGACATTACTGATGGTACTGTAACTCCCTGACAGACAGCAATCTTTCCTTGACTAGACTGACGGTAAGCCCTCACCTACATTCAGATGTGGCCATTTGGTTGAATAAATGTGTAGTGCATTTTCTCTTGTGCAGGCACCCGGCTCATGCTCTAGCTGTTAGATTGATGACTCGTTGTGTCCTAGAACATTCCTACTGACCATCACAACAAGCAATCTGCTTGTGTGTCTGTGCTAAAGAACACTTCAAGACTGCAACGCTGGTAGCTTCTGGGTATGGCAGAAGCACCAATGTGCTAACAAGCATGGCATGGCAAGACAAAACAAGGCAGGTTTGCTGTCATATAGTAGGTATGCACTGAGTGAATGGCTGCCAAATCAGCGAGTAAACAGCCTTGAGATTCAGCATGGTCAAATCCATCAGCTGGATCCCTATCTGTGTGTGCAATGTTTCCCTGCTCCAGCATTTCAAAGCTAGTTGGTGCACACTGCAATGTAAGTACATCCTAAGCATGCTCCAAGCGAATCAGAGAAGTGCTCTGTTGGTCATGAGGAGTTGGCAAACGTCAGATGCCAATGTTCATGGATGAGGAGCATTTGCATCTCATGCCCATTGATAGTGCCTGGAGCTGCTGTTTGGTGCTGAAGAACATGGAGGATCCTGGCAGCTAGTGGTGAGCTGCGATTGCCAGGCAGTGATAAGTGAGAATATACTTTTTTAAACATCCTCCAGGAGAGCTGAGAATGCAGTGGAAGATTTATTTCTCAAGTTAAAACTATTTGTGTGTTGATGGCTTAATGGTAAAAACGTGTACTTTTCTTTGAAAGTGACTCTAGGGATAGCTTCCAAACATTTATGAAATGAGCTATGTTGTTCTACCATCAGTTCACCTGGAGCCCAAACATGACTCTGTAGACCTCTCAATAAGGTATCTTCTCTTGCCAATGTTGATGTTCATCTACAAGAGTCAATCACACATGACTGTAGGGTCAATTAATGCATCCAGTCCTGCTACAACATGAACTGCCTGCAATGACAGTGTTTCTCTGACCTGTGTCCACTCGCTGTGTGCGAGATCTGCCTAAAGAATTGCAAGTAATTTCTAAATTCCTATGTTTTCTATTTTTTGTGTGTTCCATTCTGGACAAGGACGATCAGGCAATAAAGCTTTTTGTATTGCTGTTCTATCTCAATAATGTAACACGATTCAAATTTTAAATTCATGTGATTAAGTTTTTGTTTAAAGTCACGTTTTTTATGTACTGCTTATAATTACAAAAAAAATTGAACCACAGAAACAGTTATTTGGCCTAACTCATTATCAACACTAGTATCCTCCTACACCTTGCTGGTATTTACTTCTAAATCTTTTCTCAATCCTTCCATTTCTACAGACAGAAATCTGTAATTTAATTAAGTATACTTAAATAACACCCTAAGCCACAAGAACGAAAGTTTGAAAGGGTTTTGGATGTTTTGGGAACTCCAAAATCAAATCATTGCCTTACGTTCACTCTCTAATGTGAACACAATTTTATTATACACTAAAAAACTCAATAAAATAAAATTGCTGTTAAATAACCATTAAGATTTGAGCTGCATCTTCGGTGACAGGAGACTGTGGGAGAAAAGCTGTACTGTTGTGTCGTGACAGGGTAACTATGTTGATGATTATGATCTTGAATCAATTCTTTTAATCATATTTTAAAAATATTCAAAAGGTATTAGTTAGGGAAATGTTGTTGAACATACTTGTCATATAAATTAAAGCAACTAGAGTACTTTTTTTTCCTTTGTGATGTGGTGTACTTAGAACAATGCTGTCAGGCAACGTTTAGAGTGTTTGATAAAATAATAATTTAGACATGTATAAATAAAATATATGTCACTACACAACTTGCATTTAAGAACATAATTCAATTAGTTTCGGAACACAGTTACAATACAACACAAAACATTCTCAGTAGCTTCCCTTGGGCAGTAGAATAACTTATTAAAAGTATTTTTTTTAAAATTAGAAATCTATTACACTTGTTACATTCAGGTATGTTTTATCTTCTTCCTTTCACCTTTCCTAAATAAGTCCAGTGTCAGAACCAGGGATCTGAGGGCGATTCAAACGACCTAAAATCAGCAAATTACTGATTGCAAATCAGAATCCTACAACTCAATATACAAAGGGTACCAGTATTTTAATTCTGATATAATCTCATGCTACAACTGGAAAAATACTTTTCTTGAACTTTCTCATAAATGATTATATACCAGCAATACATGAATTGCTTGTGTGTTCATAGTCTCAGCAAGGCATGGAAACTGGTCAGTAAACTAATTGAAATGTTCAGTTTGAAGCAAACATTAAGCATTTTAGCTTCAAGTAAGCATTGAATGGTGCAGAATAATCAAATTGTTGATTTTCAGAGATTTGTCAAAAGATTGTTTTGACAACTCACAAACAGTTAACAAAATACCAACTACATATAAATGGTGCAAGCTATCAATTTTTTCATATCAACAAGATTTTATTTCATCAATAAAGCAAGTGATATTTTCAATTTTATTTAAATTGGGGAAAGCAAAAAAAAACAATGCAAAATATGAAATAATATAGTTAGAGTAGGAGAAGCCCTATGAGGATATAATGCTGAATATACTGAAGTTGAATTGAATGTGGTTTTAAAAATGTCATGTCAATGATGATTTAACAATTCCAGCACTAAAAAATTATGTGGCAATGAGCGGTAATCATTTCTGTATATTATGATTTGACTTTAAAACAGCAGCACAGATGTTGCATAGTATATTCCTCACTTAATTATTTTTAAAATCTACAACAATGTGATTTAAGAATGCAAGATAAAAGTTGATTCAGTTCTTTAGTTAGCAAAAATAAAAAAATGAAAAGGTTACAACTCCAGAAACAATGTCAGTTTTGAGAACTCTGAGGTAAAAATGGTAAGTGACTGTGTTGCAAACAAAAGAAATCTATTCATTATGCAATTGGTCTGGTAAAATAGGATCTTTTTCTTCTTCAACAAAATCTTAGGTCTTTTGTGAAATCACATGCGTCATCTAAGCATTATATTTTGAAGTAATAAAATGGGTTTCATATGCCATGAAAGCTAGATTCAAAAGGTTTCCCTTTGCTACTGATGACCTGTATGTGTGCACAATGCACAGGCATCTTTAGCAAGCCTTTACATTTAAGAGGATCTTTTGTAAACCATAGTGCCTCCTATAATAAATGAACATAATATATATCTATTTTTTTGCAAAGTGTTAACTACTGCAGTATTAAGGCAATGAGTGTTAAATAAAGTTAACAACCTCTTGTAAAACTGACACAGGCATTTTTTTAAGTCCTTCATTAAAGAATAACGAATGTTTAAAAATATGAATAGCAACAGAGGAAATAAATCTGGTACTTTTTCCTATTCAACTAATGGAGTATTTGCCAGTCCGTTTAGATGTAAAAGGCTGTTTTTATCCCCATTATGTGCAAATGTTTTATGTGCAGTGATATCTAAAAACCCTTGTGTCATACAGTAGAGTGCTATAAATTATGTTTATATGGCATAGTTGGTTATCTGTATACGTTAGTTATCAGTAAGAATCTGTCAACTCACCATTCGAAATGTACTGCAATAGAGAAAGGCATTCTGAATAAATTCAAAATTTGAACCCATTTAAGATGCAAATCTTGCTCTCACTTTCCAGAGTGCATCTAATTATTTCAGTGAATGTTAAAAAGTCAGTAATGGGGAGGTAGAAGAAGATGCAATAGTTTAGAAGAGGTTAAACAATTACCAATCACTTATTTTCAATAATTGATACATCATACAACTCTACTGTGTTGTATTGCTCCCCATACTTTGGCAAGGAACAATATACAAGGATGAGTTTGCATTTGTAAACAGTATCAATTACTAATCAGGGCTGTGGGAGTTGAAGCTGCCCCTCAACCTGCAGTAACTCAACCCAGAATGTGAGGCATAGGAGATTAGTTAAAACACCCCAACACTGACTCCAGTCCAAGGACAGTAGGAATGATGTTATTGTCAGCATGCAAGAGTCAGAGTCATGAGCATCAGGCTGTCGCTGAAGACTCGTGAAAATTGTTAATAGTATAATGTGAAGAATCGTGGCCAGGAATATCAGAAAGTCCATAATTGAGAGAGGTTGCATGGGGATGGAGGGAGGGGGTGTGTGAGGTTAGAAGAGGTGAGGGGATGTGGGTTGGAACAGGAGAAATGTGGATTGGGGAGGTGCTATGCTACTCTTCACCTTTTAAGAAACTTTAAATGTCTTTTGTGACTCAGCTGCTAGCTTGTGTGTCTCTAAGTCTGAAAGTTGTGAGTTCAAGTCCTGACCTAGACTTTGAACCCAAAAATCTTGACCAATTCTCCAATGCAGTAGCAAGAAAAATAGCACACTATTGGATGAGTATTAGGGTTAGACCCTCTCCAGTTCACAGAAATGATTCAATAGCAATGCTTCAAAAAAATAGCAAGAGAGTTATCTTTAAAATGGATTAGCTGGTGATTATGACAGATCTGTTTGTAGGAAAATACTATATATAAGCCGGATACTGCATTTCATACATGGCAACGGTAACGAGACTTCAAAAATGCTCCATTGGTTGTGAAGCACTTTGGGACGTCTTGAGGTTGCAAACGTTGGTGTATATGTGCAAGTCTGTTTCACTCAAATTAAAGAAATTTAACAGATCTTGGCCTAGCTTTTGCCAGCTCTTTTGGTTGCATTGGAAACCATGTAGTTCTTAGCCAAAGCTATAAATAAAATGGCATGCACAGAAAGCTGATGCCATCTAGTTTCACAGGGGTTGCAAATGGCATTTGATATCTCTGCAATAGGAGCTCATGGAGTCATTGTAGGATTTGCCAATCAGGTTACACAGTTTGGATGCATCTGCAGTGGAATCCATAACTTGCAGCAGTACAGTGCTTTATGATTAAGTGGCGAAGCTGCCACAGTGACTTGAGGCCCACAGCAATGTGGTTCACTCTTAACTGTCTTATTGGAAATTAGATATGGCAATAAATGTTAGCCTCGTCAGCAATGCCCACATCCCATGAGCAAGCAGAGGTGTTCCCTGATTTACAAATTTCAGTTTATGAACACTCATACATATGAATGAGATCACATAAAGGGGTGTATTAGTATTAATTTTAAAGATCTGACAAGCAAGTGTTTCCCTGTACTTACAGACAACTATGTTAAATTGTCATGTATTGTGTTCCGACTTGCATACAATTCAACGTACAAACATATTCAAGAACGGAACCTATTCGCAGCCCAGGGACTGCCTGTATATTAAAAATATACAGTCCAGTCTGTGATGTTAGTTGTGGACATGCCCAGATGAGGGAGTTTCTAGAGGCCTTGGATGATGGGGATGAGAATGGAAGTGGATGAATGCTAAAATATATCCCAGGAGAAGGATCAGTGCCAGAAGGGCTATCTCTTCTTAATCAACAGGTAATCTATCAAGGTACATTTAGACCAACTAAGGCCATTTACCAGAGGACAACTGGAATTTTTCAGTCAGCTTACAGGTTATAACATTAAGAAAATGTCAGCTGCCTCAAGGCAGGTTTTAGATGGGAGACCAGAGCACCAGCATTTCAGGCAGGTTATGAGGTCCTCCAAGCATACCTCACAATAGCTACGTTGGTCATCACCTGCTGCACCATTTTCTGATGTTCAATTTTTTATAGGTGTTGAGAAGGTCTGTTTATCTCACTTCTTTTCACACAACAGCAGCTGTATTTTCTTCCATGTTACAGGGCCTTCTATTGACTCTCTAGCTCTGAGAGTCTGGTTGTCATTATTATTTGAATGGCGAGCATGGTCCCTGACCACTTATTGGCCATTTAGGTGAAATTATTTTTGGGTGATAATTACCCACACTCTAAATGTGGGGTCAGGAACTGTCCTCTGAATTGACAGAATTCTGGTTTGTCTGGATTGACCATAAGAACACAAGAAATAGGAGCGGGAGTAGGCCATCTGGCCAGTTGAGCCTGCTCCATCACTCAATAAGATCATGGCTGGTCTTTTCGTAGACTCATCTCCACTTGACCATTACTGAAGACTTCAGGATGATTCATCCATCATGCAGGATAATCCATTAATCTCATTGTTGTCCAGCAGTAAGATCTCCTCAGAGCTCTCTGGCCATGATGGAGGACTGGAAAGAGCTGACAGAGATGATGAAATCAGAGATAGTAGGAACTGCAGATGCTGGAAAATCTGAGATAACAAGGTGTAGAGCTGGATGAACACAGCAGGCCAAGCAGCATCA